>NC_026003.2:12349395-12442974 GCF_000442705.2 Elaeis guineensis | reverse complement strand
GATAACGGGCGACAGTTCGCGGGAGCAAGATTCGTCGAATTCTGTGAAGATTAAACATCTCCCACAACTTCACATCAGTAGCCCATCCTCAGGCGAACGGCGAAGCTGAAGTGACCAACATAATCCTTCTACAGGGGATCAAGACAAGGCTTGAAAAGGCGAAGGAAACTTGGGCAGACGAACTTTATCATGTATTGTGGGCATATCGAACTACCCAAAGACTACCCACAGGGGAGACCCCATTTGCTTTAGCCTTCGGAATGGAGGCCGTCATCCCAATGAGCTTAAACTCTCATCAGCACGAGTTGTGGCATTCACGAACATCAAAATTCGCAAGGTCTTAAAGCCAACCTTGACTTGCTGGAAGAAAGCGGGAGGTAGCTCAAGTTCGGATGGCAGCCTACAGACAGAAAGTCGCCCGCTATTATAATTTCGGATCAAAAAAAACTTTAGAGCAGGAGATCTAGTGCTTCGACGAGCCGCTGTCTCACAACCTCAGGATCGAGGGAAGCTCGCCCCAAACTGGGAAGGTCCGTATGAGGTCAAAGAAGTAGTCCTGGCCCGAACTTATTACCTCAAGGAGCTCGGAGGAGCAGACCTCCCGCGACCATGGAGCTCGAAAAACTTACGATGTATTACCGATAACTCTATCTTAAATAAAAGTTGCATATCTACATATCTCCCTCTTAGCGCTAGCTTATATCGACAGGGCAATCAAAACAAACTGTTCGGAAGCAGGAGGGAACTTCATCTCGACAAAGTCGAAGGCCCGATTCTCTTTAGATCGGATGGGGGGAGAGGCCTGCAATGCCCATATGCGCCCCCACAGCCCTGTTAGGGACAGGAGGAGAACCTCGCCCTAACTTGAGCAAAGTCGAAGGCCGTTCTCTTAGACCGGATAGGGGGAGATGCCTTGCAACGCCCATATGCGCCCCCACAGCCCTGTTAGGGATAGGAGGAGAACCTCGCCCTAACTTGAGCAAAGTCAAAGGCCCAGTTCTCTTTAGACCGATGGGGGACAGGCCTTGCAACACCCATATGCGCCCCCACAGCCCTGTTAGGGACAGGAGGAGAACCTCACCCTAACTCGAGCAAAGTCGAAGGCCCGGTTCTCTTTAGATCGGATAGGGGGAGAGGCCCTACAATGCCCATATGCGCCCCACAGCCCTGTTAGGACAGGAGGAGAACCTCACCCTAACTTGAGCAAAGTCGAAGGTCCGGTTCTCTTTAGACCGGAAGGGGGGAAGGGCCCAGCAACGCCCATATGTGCCCCTACAGTCGCGTTAGAGACAAGAGGAGGACCTCGTCCTAACCAGAGCTGAAATCTGTTACGACAGAAATAGGGAAAGAACCTCGCCCCGACATCAATTAAGGTCTGGTCATTCAAGACCAGAAGAGAAAAAGGGGGACCTTCCCCAGCGGCCCCTTCGCAATAAGACTTCATCCGGACTCCTACGAGAGCGGACTTCATCCCGACTTCGATCGTCGGTAAGCTCGTCCGGACTCCCACGGGAGTCAGACTCCATCTCAACTTCAACTGCAGACAAGCTTCATCCGGACTCCTACGGGAGCTGGACTCCGTCTCCAACTTCGCTGCAGGCAAACCCCGTCCGGACTCCTACGGGAGCCGGACTTGCCTTCGACTTTGATCGAAAGAAACTCATCCGGACTCTTACGAAAGCCGAACCTCATCCCCGACTTCGACTACTGGTAAGCTCCGTCCGGGAGCCAGATTTCGCCCCTGACTTCAATTGCAGGTAAACTCCGTCCGGACTCCCACGGGAGCCGGACTTTGCCCCAACTTTGCCTATGGGAGCCAGACTCCCGTAGCCCCACTAAGAGAAGAGGAAAAATTCCACTCGAAAAAGAAAAAGGGAGGAGGGGTTAAAAAGGAAAGCGATGGACTACGTTAGTGACGAATGAAAAACAAACAGTGTCAAAGATGCAGAGAACCCCGTCTCAGCAAGGATTGGGGTTCTTATCAAGAACCCCAGCTCTCAAAGAAACTCTCAACACAAGCCCGAGATGAGACGACTTCCTCGGGGTGACGAAAGCTCAGACCTCCGAGCCCGAGCCCTGGTGGGGGGCACCAAACCCGAGCGGCTCCAGACAAATCTGCGGCCACGGACGAAAAGGACGGGTCGATACGATGGCAATCGGGTACCTCCGAATGATGCGAAGACTGAAAAGAAGCTCGGCAAGCGACAATTCAACACGTGAATATAAGAGGTAGCAGAAATTTCTCTTCTCATATTATTCATCCAATATACATTATAGAGCCATTAAGGTTGAAGGAGAAGGATAACTGAAAAGCGAGCTGGCGTGATAACTACCGGTAACCTACGGACGATGTCAAAAAAAAAAAAAAAGAGAGGAGGGAATACAGCAATAACAATGGTAAAGGAAAAAAATTTGGCAGACAACAGTTCGACGCAAAGTGCGGACGCAAAGTGCGACGAAAACCCTCAGCGACAGTTTGACAACTGGAGAACTCATAGACTGCTGTTCTCCTCCTCGCCCTCTTCCCAGTCCGTGGCATCCTCTTGAGGTTGGTCTCCGGGGCGGAGGCCCCGACGGGAGAACCCCTCGGAGAGACTCGGGGGACCGAAGACGACGGAGAGCCGGTGGAGATGGCAAGGACCGGCGCAAAGGATGCTCGGAGTCGGAAGGGGCACCGATGGAGTGGCTGAGTGGCTAGGCTCTCAGGCGGAAGAAAGGCATCGACCCACAGGCGAAGTGAAGCCCCCGGAGGAAAGGCGGGGGCTTAAATAGGCAATGGAGCCTGACGCAGTTATAGTGGCAGATGTCCCTAGGCCAACCAGTACCCACCACGTGTCTCACTCACCGCGGCGTAGGGTTGATCGTTCGCGGATTTTTATGGCGTGACGCTTAGGATCACGTCCTAGTGGAAATTTCGAAAAGACTTTTCGGATCGCCCTAATCGAAAAAAGGCTCCAGCATGCGCGCATTAAATGCCAAGATTTTCGAGGGCGGTCGTGGGCAGAATTCAAGGAAACGACTTCGGCTGTAAAAATTTTCTATACTTCCTCTGATTGAAACTCGAACTCGAAGTAGGGAGACTGGTGTTGGGTGTAAAACCTCCCCCAGCCGAAGTTCGTGTTCGGAGTGACCCCTCGGGGATACTACAGGCAAGCTTCGTCCGGACTCCTACGGGAGCCGGACTCCGTCTTCTACTTCGACTGCAGACAAGCTTCGTCCGGACTCCTACGGGAGCTGGACTCCGTCTTTCACTTCGACTGCAGACAAGCTTCGTCCGGACTCCTACGGGAGCCAGATCTCATCTCCGACTCCAGCTACAGCAGACTTCGTCCGGACTCCTACGGGAGCCGGGCTTCGTCCCCAACCTCAACTGCTGGAAGGCTTCGCCCGGACTCCCACGGGAGCCAGGCCCCGTCCTCGACCTTGACTGCTGGTGAGCTTCGTCCGAACTCCTACGGGAGCCGGACTCCATCTTCTACTTCGACTGCAGACAGGCTTCGTCCAGACTCCTACGGGAGCCAGATCTCGTCTCCGACTCCAGCTACAGGCAGACTTCGTCCGGACTCCTACGGGAGCCGGACTTCATCCCCAATCTCAACTGCTGGAAGGCTACGCCCGGACTCCCACGGGAGCCGGGCTCCGTCCTCGACCTCGACTGCTGGTAAGCTTCGTCCGGATTCCTACGGGAGCCAGACTTCGCCCTCGACTTTGATCGAATGAAGACTCCGTCCGGACTCCTACGGGAGCCGGACTTCGTCCTCGACCTTGAACGATGGTAAGTTCCGTCCGGACTCCTACAAGAGCCGGATTCCGTCTCCAACCCCGGCTACGGACAAACTTCGTCCGAACTCCTACGGGAGCCGGACTTCGTCCCCAACTTCGACTGCAGAAAGACCTCGTCCGAGCTCCTACAGGAGCCGGACTTCGCTTCCGACTCCAGCTACAGACTCCAACCGAACTTCAGCCGACAAGTCTGGACCCCCTGGCAGGCCGTAGTAACGGCCACGATTCTACTCCACTCCTGCGGTGGATCCTACGCGGCTCTATTACTCCCTGACAGGCTGTAGTAATGGCCACGATTCTGCTCCACTCCTTGCGGTGGATCCTACGCGGCTCCATTACTCCCTGACAGGCCGTAGTAACGGCCACGATTCTGCTCCACTCCCTGCGGCGGATCCTGTGCGGTTCCACCACTCCCTGGCGAGTCGCGACAACGGACACCGCTCCACTCCCCGCAACTGATTCACGTGGCGAGCCATGGTGGCAGCCACGACTCCACCCCATTACTCTTCATGATAAATTTCTCCTGGCCCCGTACGGCCCACGACTAAGCGATCATAAACAGTCGCTATCAATCCGCTGCTCCCCCGTCTATAAAAGAAGACCCAGATACGTTATTCTCTAAGCTCTATTTTTTATCCCAAAACTCTGCTAAAATTTCCGTTCGAGCACTCCATTCTTGTTGAGGCAGAGAACTGACTTGAGCGTCGGAGGTCTTGCCGGAGCAACCCCACCTCCGGTTTAGACTTCCTTTGCAAGTCCCGCGGCGACCGCGACTCACTCGATTCCAGCTTTTCCGATGCGAGCGGATTTTTGCACCAACATATACATATATGTATGTCTGTCTGTATGTAATATACATACGTACGTACGTACATACATACATACATATATGTATATATATATACTTACATATATATGTGTATATGTGTAGATATATATATATGTACGTATATACATACATACATATATATATGTATATATATATTGATACATATATGTATATATGTGTGTGTGTATATATATTATACACACACACACATATATATATATATATATAGAGACACACAACACAAATATATATATATATATATATATATATATATATATATATATATATATATATATATATATATATATATATATGTATGTATGTACATGCATATCTATATCTATACACACACACATATATATATATATATACATGCATATATGTACATGCAGTCCTTAGACAACTGCATACACGTTGAAGAGATAAGTCGGCTGAGATGATGTGGGCAGCTCATACAGAGGTTAGACCTCGTGGACGCTTTAGCTCAATATGGAGATGGACTTCTCAGCTCATACGGCAGTCAGCGTCATGTTGATGATCCAAAAATTTGAAATATCTTGTGATATAGCGTGATATGAAGTTTTCACGGTAACTACCACAACACATTGGATTTTGGCTGTTTGACCTGATTGTTCCCGTTGGAAGAAAGATGAAACTTTTCAACTGGAAGCTTTCCGTGCTATATGGAGTTTTATTGGTAAGAAGTGACTTTGAAACCATAGTGAGAACAGGACTAGTTTCTTTTCACTGTGGAATAGGCATACCGGGGAGGGTGGGATACCGATGTTTTGGAGCATCAAATTTTACACTGAAAACCAGCAAGGCCGACAGATTAATCAACATCAGTGAACAGTTGGTTTCTTGTCACAACTGTTATCTGGATTCATTGTCCATCTACCATTTTTGTCTCAGCTACCATCCATTGATTATTAGCTAACGAATGCATTTAATTCTTGCCAAAAAGAAATGAATGTGCTCTACATGGAGTTCTATCGGTAAGAGCTGCTTTGGTGAAATAGAGAGGACTTGATAAGTTGCTTCACTATGGAATATGCATACTGGGAGGGTGGGATGCTGATGTTCTGTAGCATCAAATTTTAAGCTGAAATCCAGCAAGGCTGACTAATTAATCAACTTGAGTGAATAGATGGATTTCTTGTCACTACTGTTATCTGGATTCATTGCCCATCTACCATTTCTGTATCAGCCACCATCCATTGATTATTAGCTAATGAATGCATTTAATTCCTACCAAAAAGAAATGAATGCTTTTGATGTCTTTAAGATGCTTTGCAACGTTATCTCACAATGTGACACATTTCCTAGTGCAATACTTAAGGGAATATATGGTTGAAGAGAGTTGGGGCCTAAATAGGAATGGATATGGCTACCATTCCAATCATTTGATCGAGAGGAATCTCATTCTAATTCCAATCCAGGAATAGAACAGGTATGGCTTAATATCTCTAATCCCATCTTGGCTTTTTCTTAAGGATTTAGATTTCTATTCCAATTCCGATCATATACCAAATACTTCGGGGGTTATGATCATTCCGATTTTGATTTTGGTTGTGAACCAAACACCACCTAAAATGGAATCGACCTAATTGAGGGATTGCAGCTATGTATCAAATGCTGCTTACTTAGGAACCATGCCTATTGCTCATGCTTGGTACAATTACATGTAATCAACAATCCAAAAAAAAAAGTTTTAAAAGAGTTTAGACTCCCTTGTATGCCTGTGGAAATCTCACATGCATGTTCATTGAAATCTAAAATCTGCATCTACATCTCCAGCTGCACGATATCCTTCACAGGCCTCTCTCAAATTAACTATACATACACACACACACATAATATAAATGAGTTGCACAAAAACAAAAAGTTATAGCTAAAGTCTAAGGTCCGTTTGATTTGCAGAAAGAATTTTTTCTCAATATAATATTTTTTTTCAAGCTAATCTTTCAGAAAATAATGCTTAGGAAAGTAATTTTGGTATGCCCAGTTGACCATAAGAAAGTGACACATTTCAAAATAACTTATATTTGATTGAGTATCTACATTTATAGAATATCTATATAAAATATCTATTATACCTATTGTAGCAGATCCTTGGGTCGGGCTAGGGGTTGTTGGAGTGAGGTAAAGCCTAGCGAAGATGATGCAATCGGACCTGCAAAATAATCCTTGTCGGAGGTGGCTCCAATAAAAATCCTCCGATGCTCAAGTCAGAAATCTAAAACAAATAGGGAAGCGCGTATGTGAGGATTTGCATACCTTTGGGGGTCCCTTATTTTCTCTATCTATAGGCTAGGATTGAAGTTACAAGAGGAAAAGGTTGGAGAGACCATTCTGTCCCCGTGGGGCATACTCTTGATTTTCATAGTTTTAGCGGGTTGCAACATCTTGGCACATGGCCAGTCATTTCTATTGATGACCCCAGTGGACTTCCTAGGATTTGATGGTTCATGTGACCCTATCCCGTGCATGGCCGCTATTTTTCTTAACGACTATGGCCGAGTACTTAGGGCATGGCGGTTGACGTAACCCTCTCCTGTGCATGGCCAACTACCTTCGTTAATGGCTTGATCTGACAAGGTTGTGTAGGGGTATCCTACAGATATTGTCAGGCACGATGATCAAGGTAAGGAGTAGGAGTGCACTTCGGTGGTCTATCATTCACTATTGAGTAGTGAGGTTGTGGTAAATGCCCAGGTCGGGGCCGACGTCAAGGATTACTTCGGTGGTTAATAAGTGGGTCAACAGTCTGGTGTTCTCGAAGGGGGTCGGATGTTGTTATCATAGCTGTTGGCCGAGGTTAAGGGTCGGTAGCTTGGCTCAGCGGCCCACCAACTAAGATACCGATGAAAAATTGGAGACCAGCATGTAAGTCGGTGACCGATGTGAAGCCTAGCAACCGAGGTAATGGGTCGGCTATAGTCAAAATTTACTCATGTCTTTGGATCAGGTATTAAAGTTATAACTGCAATATATGCCCCCTACTCCCTGGCCTGAGCTAGGGTTAGGCATAGGGAGTACGAATTAGTGTGCAGCATCCGAAGATAATCTCAATTTTTTGATCAGGATGGCATGCTTGTAGCCTTCAAATCATCGCATCAGAATCGATGAGATTTGTCAGGCGAAGAGTCGTTAGCTGGTGGTTATTAATGGCCTGATCGGACTTGAGGCATTATGCATGCCTTTAGAGACATGCCCATAAATGTGCTGTCCAAAAAATCATTTTGGTCGATTCGATTTTGCCATGCGGCAATCATTCAGCAGCCTAAATCAAGCTGGCATGGGAATAAGGACCATCCATGGCCTCTATAAGTAGGGGCATGCTCTTCCCCTCTCCCTTTCCTTACTGCCTTCTTGAGTTTTTCCCTTTCTCATGATGGTTATGTTCTTTCAAGGCATTTGAAGCTTTGCTAGCAAGTTCATTTTTAGGATTTTTTCTTGGCCATTTCTCCACTTGTCGTTGTTTCCTCTATGTCTACTCACTCCTCCCTATGTTTCTTTTCTATGCCTCCTTTGGATTTATCATCATCTATAGAGATGGGCAGATCAGGGAAGGAGTTGGTGGTGTGGGAGCCCTCTAGTTTCCTTCAGAGGGTGATTCAATAGGTCCCATCCTTGAGCCTAGGGACGAAAGCTTCGCACCTGAGGAGTATCACTCAGCCTTAGGCTCAAATGACCTTAGCTTAATTAGGGCCTAGTTTGGCATCCCTCTTGAGTTTGATTTAGATCTCCCAGTCCATCTGGTAGGATTTGCAATTTTCTCTGGGTTTGCTCGCTCTATATGAGGCGTCATTTTCGGTTGGTCTTAGGCTCCACTCCCTCTCTTTATAGTTGAATTTTTCCTATCCTTTGGTATGGCTTTGGGTTTGGTGGTTCTAAACTCATGATGCTTCATAATCGGCTTTTTGGCTGCTTGCTTTCTAAAGGAGATCCAGCCATCTATCGATCTATTTCGATCCTTTTATAC
Organism: Elaeis guineensis; assembly: GCF_000442705.2. Classification (NCBI taxonomy): domain Eukaryota; kingdom Viridiplantae; phylum Streptophyta; class Magnoliopsida; order Arecales; family Arecaceae; genus Elaeis; species Elaeis guineensis. The sequence goes on along the minus strand of NC_026003.2, from coordinate 12,434,377 downwards.
CTTTAAAAGGCATCCGTATGATGATTGGTGGTACGTCTTCCCCCAAAAGGGGTCCATGCCTTGATCTGAGGTGCCTCTTCCTCGGTTCATAGTTGGAAGGAGCACTTTCTGTACGTTTCTATTCAGCCTTGGGGGACTAGGGTTTTGCTTAGTAGGGCCGACCTAAGGAGTCTGACCTTCAAGCTCTTGAGCTGAGTGATGAAGCTAATTAGTACTTCAAAGCATTACGCAGGAGTAAAATCCTGCTGCTGTTGAAGCTGTTGTCTGAGCAGACTCTCTTCAATGTCAGTCTTAGCCTAGTTGATCCCCAAAGTAAAGGTCGGATTGGCCAATCTATGCCTTCGCCTCTCTTTTTAGTTCATCCTTTTTTCTTTCCCTCCCTTTTTTTCTTTTTTGTTTGACTTGTTTTGATTTGTTGCACAAACGAAGCCGGAGGAGATCAAGGCGGTGAAGAAGTTGGGCCTGAGAAAGAAAAAGGCCCAAGGTTCATCTTTTGGGGCGGCCAATGCGACAGAATCAAAGAAGCCGTAGCCACCCTCATCTATCATGATGTAGTAGCCTGCTAGAGAGGATGTTTGACAGCTCGAGATGGTCCAAGCCTCCCCTGTGCAAGTTTGGGTGCCAGTGGTCTACCCACCACGATCAGCCCCGATGAAGCTCGAGCGTCGGTGGCCCATAAGCTAGTTGCAACCCCAAGCCCCATCCTCGAGGTTCAAGAATTGTCCAACCCTTCTCCCTGACTAGGGGCCAAAAGCCATCTCGATCGTCCCCTCTAGCTCCACCCAGCAGGACTACAAGGTAACCCGTGAGCAACTTCGAAGTTTCTTCTTCTAGTGAACACCAACCTATGGAGGAGCAAGACTTAAATACCAAGCAAAGGGATGCCAATGCTGCTTTCACTTAGGCAAGTCCTTCGATTCTTCATTTTTCCTTCTCTTTTGTCTTTTTTTTTTTCTTTTTTTTTTTTTCACTTTCGATGAGAATTGGCCACCTCTGTAGGTTGGCGATTATCTCACCACATTCAGTAGCTCATGAAGGTGGCTAGGTTAGAGGTTTTGGATATCTGCAAAGAGTCTGAGGCCTTAACTGCTCGGGCCAATAAGGTTGAGACTAAAGTGAAGCACCTTAAGAAGGCACTGGAGAAGTCCGATTCTGCATGGGTAGTGGCTGAAGTGGCGAGAAGAGCAGTCAAGTCAGCAAAGGAAGCGATCGAAGCGGTGAAGGTGGAGGCTGACTCAGTGAGGGCAAAGGCTGAAGCAGCTAAGGCAGCAGTCGAGGCCACACAAATAAAGGCTGAAGCTGCACAAAAGAGGGCTGAGGGGTCATTGAGGAAGGTCGAGGCAGACCTTTGGGAAGAAGAAAGGAGGCATTAGGAGGCCAATGACAAGCTCACCAATGCGAACTTGCAAGCTATCAGGCATTTTGATCCTTCCCAGAGTTTACCCAAGAGAAAGTAACCTTTTCTGAGGAAGCCTTTTTCTTGGGACAAGATGTACTTTGGGAGAGGATCCCCACATGCTTCCCCGACCTTGACCTTTGCTTCCTAGATCAGGATGAGGCAAGAAACGATCAACAAGCGGCCATGCTTGTCGCTGAAGAGAGGTCTCTACTAAGGTCAGTGGCTATCAAGGAAGCCCAACTATAGCCAAGATCAATGATCACCGAGGAAGCCTAGCTTCGATCAAAATTTGCGAGCATGGAGACTTCTGCTTTGGGAGCTCCTGACACCAAGATGGTCAATGTCTCCACTCAGGCTTTGGTCTTATAATCCTTTTTCTTTTCCCCACTTGATGTAATGACAAAGTTTCTTATTTAATAAAAAGGAATCTTGTACTCTTAAGCCTCATTTTTTTATCTTTGTTATGTGCTTTGCTATCTTTTTCTCCACAGTCAGATTACTACAAATACTATGGTTGCATAATCATCAGTGCTAGGCCCCTTCTACTAGTCAAGGCTTTGCCTATTAAGGCATGCATACGACCTTAGAAAAAGAAATTTGTGCAACCAAAAGAGATGCCTCCGAAGCAAGCCGAAGGGCTTTAGTGAAGAAGGAGTACATCGAGACTCGCATAGAAATAAGATGCCTCTAAGAGAATATCAGGCAGATGGAGAGGTCATGTTTCTCAAAGAAAAGGTGTTTAACCAAGGCCCTCTTGAGGTCTAACAAGGTTGCCGAAGAAGCCTAGTGGAATGCTGCAAATAAGGCCGCCTAGTCTCGAAGACAGCTCCATGCCGCTTGTGAGAGGATTACTTTCTTAGAGCACTTCATAGATTTGGGGAAGGCGATCAAAGAAGCGAAGTGGGGTAACACCGAGAAGATTCTCCACCTTCGAAATAGGCTCCAAGTGGAGGAGGAGAGGGTCGCTTCTTTGGAACATTCAATTGACTACTAGCAGTCGATGGTGATGAAACTTCAATCGGACCTGGTAGAAAATGAAGCAGCAGCTCATTCCATTAAGAGCCAAGTTAGGTGGATGGAGGTGAGGCTTGCCACAGGTTAGGTCAAGCATATCCATGGGGCACTGAAGTCGGCCTTAACAGCCTATGAAACAAGCTTTGAAAAATACAAGCTCTTGATTAGGTGACTGTTCCTGAGGACTCAGAGCTCCTTGTGATGACACTGAAGACTCAGAGCTCCCGAGGGTCATTGTTAGTGTGGTCAATAGGGATGATGCGGAACCTTCCTGAGCAAGGGCTGATGAAGCTTCCGAGGTCCTTGCCAAGGTGTAAAACTGGTCCTATCAATCCAACCTGTAAGAAATTTTGTTTTGTTGGTCTGACCTGAAAATTTGTGCCAATTTTGTAATCATTTGTTGGTTGCTCTGACATTTCAAAATGAAAAGCCACTTTTATTTTTATACATTGTATTTATTTCCATTTCTATAGTTGGACTTTATACCAACTTCTGGTGTTCATCGGTTGACTTCACCATTTCGCATTGTTAGGGTAGCTATAGGTAATCATGAATTTTTGTTTCTATGGGCTAGGTGTATTCGGAGATCTTTCCATCCTCCATGCATTAAGGTTGTTTCAAAGTGCCTTGGAAACTCGGAGCCACACTTGAAGTGTAAAGATTTCTACCATACAATTATGTGAGTTATTGAAGCTTTCTTTCCATGGCTATGTTCGCCGACATGGCGAAGTGCCATCTTATCGTGATGGGGTTTGTCTTGATGATGAAGTGCCTTCTTTCATGGTGGGCTTCATCTTGATGACAAAGTGTCATTTTTTGATGTGACGGGCTTTGTCTTGTTGATGAAGTGCCTTTTTTACGATGGGCTTCATCTTGATGACAAAGTGCCTTCTTCGATGCGGCAGGCTTCATCTTGATGACGAAGTGCCTTCTTCGATACGGCAAATTTTGTCTTGGTGTGAAGTATCTTTTTCAATGTGACAAGCTTCATCTTGGTAATGAAGTGCCTTCTTCAACACAGCAAACTTCATCTTGGTGATGAAGTACCTTCTTCGATGCAGCAAGCTTCATCTTGATGATGAAATTCCTTATTCAATGCGGTGGGCTTCATCTTGGTGACAAAGTACCTTCTTCGATGTGGTGGGCTTCATCTTGGTGATGAAGTGCATTTTTTTATCGTGGTGGTTTCATCGAGGCGATGAAGTACCTTCTTCATGGTGGGCTTCATCTTGGTGATGAAGTATCTTCTTCGATGTGGTGAGCTTCATCTTGGTGATGAAGTGCCTTCTTCGATGTGACGAGCTTCATCTTGGTGATGAAGTGTCTTTTTTAATGCGGCGGGCTTCATCTTAGTGACCAAGTATCTCCTTCGATACGACGTGCTTCATCTTGATGATGTACCTTCTTTGGCATGACGGGCTTCATCTTGGTGATGAAATGTCTTCTTCGATGTGGTGGGCTTCATCTCAATGAAAGCACCAACTGATGAGAGGTCAGTCCTTGAGTTCTTTGACTTGGATACCTACTGGATGTCAAAACTGAAGAACATCGAGATGAGACTCTTTATCTTCTGTAGGTATCTCTTCATATTTTCTTCTCGGGCTTCGTAGTCCTCTTGCACCTGTCTGACCTCCAGCTGTGAGTCACTACAAACCTTCAACTCCCATACCACGAGCTCTTTAGCAATTTTTAGTCTGACAATGAGAGCTTATACTCGATCTCATTGTTGGTGGCTAGGAACTCAAAGCAAAAGATATATTTCACAATAGTTCTCTTCGATCCGATAAGGATTAGGGCAGCTCCCAATCTGGTAGAGTTTGATGATCTATCAATGTACATGATCCACCGCTCCTTAGGTGCTCCATCCTCGGGTGGGTCTTCTCCGACTAGTTCAGCTTCCTCAATGTGTGTTTCTGAAACTGTACACTCCATGACAAAGTCAGCTAGCACTTGTGCTTTGATGGATGAGGCTGAAATTTTATATCAAAGTTGAAGAGCTCTATCACCCATTTCACCAGTCAACCCGTCGTATCTGACTAATGTAGGATCGACCCAAGAGGCAAATCGATCAGGAGCAACACTATGGTGTACGCCTGAAAGTAAGGTTAAAGCTTTTGGATTGAAATGATGAGAGCGTAGATTAATTTTTCGATCCTTATGTACCTGATCTCCGCATCATGGAGAGTCTTGTTGACATAGTAGATTGGCTTATGAACCTTCTCTTCTTCCCATGCAAGCATTGAACTCAATAATGTTGGGGAGACTGCCAAGTAGTGGTTCAGTTCCACATTCAATTTTGGTTTAGCAAGGAGTGATGACGTGCTAAGATAAGTCTTTAGTTTTTCAAATGCCTACTAGCACTCCTTGGTCCATTTAAAGCCCATCGGGCATCTCAGGGTCTTGAAAAATGGGAGGCAGCACTCCACCGATCTGGAGACAAATTGATTGAGAGCAGCTATCCTGCCAGTCAAGTGTTGGACATCTTTTATAGATTTTGAGAGATTCATCCTTCGTATGGCTTTAATCTTTTTCTGGATTGGCCTTGATGCCCTTATACAATACAATGAAGCTAAGAAACTTCCTCAAGGTGATCCCAAAGGCATATTTGGTCAGATTCAACTTCATTTGGTACCTCTGAAGGGTATTGAAAGTTTTCTGAGGTCAATAACGTGATCTCTTGAGGTTTGACTTTTGACTAGTATGTCATCTACGTATGTCTCTATATTGCAATCGATCTACTCCTTAAAGATTTTATTCACCATCCACTGGTAGATGGTACCTGCATTTTTTAACCTGAAGGGCATAACTCTGTAACAAAAAAGACCTTGGTCAGCAATAAAAGCGGACTTCTCCTCATCTTTAGATGCTATTCAGATTTGGTTATAGCTAAAAAGACATCCATGAAAGTAAAGAGCTCATGATCCAACATAGTGTCCACCAATTAGTCGATTCATAGCAGGGGTAACTATCCTTTGAGCAGACCTTATTAAGGTTAATGCAGTCTATGCAAATTCATCACTTCCTGTTGGCTTTCTTTACGAGAATCACGTTCGCAAGCCATTCTAGGTAGACACTTCTCTAATGAAACCAGTATCAATGAACTTATCCACCTCATCAGCTGGCCTTTTGCTGCTCAGGTGCGAAGCTCTGCTTCTTCTATTTAATAAGTCAATGCAGGCGGTCCATGTTCAACCTACATATCATTACTTTCGGTTGATTCCAGGTATGTCCATCACTGACCAAACAAAAATATCTGCGTTCTCCTATAAAAAGAAAACAAGTTGGTTTTGGATTACCTCATTCCAATTTGATCCTATCTGAACTGTATGTTCTCTACTTCCATCATTTAAAGGGATCATTACGAGATCCTTTGTGGGTTCCGACCACTCTTCAATCAGCTAAGGATGGCAATAGATAGGATTTGGATCGGGTATTGTACTACGTATCCACAAACTCGAACTTAATATCCTATACCTAAATCCTACCTAATATCCGATTAGATAAGAAAAAAGATATCCATTCCTATATCCAACGGATTCGGAGATACCCACGGATAATCTATTTTTTCATACCCAACCCATACCCATCCCATGCCTATCCCATACCCAAAAAAAATAAATAATCAAAATAATTTTATGCATATTATCAATCAAAATAAAATTATTAATTCAACATAGAACATAATTTATAAGTCCAGATTTATAGAAATCAAACATAGAAATAGAATTACAATTCAACATAGAATATATAAATAATCTAAATAATTTTATGCATATTATCAATCAAAATAAAATTATTAAAATAGAATTATAGATATATATATTCGGGTATGGGCTCGGATATTATCCATTTCCGTAGGTTCGGATCGGGTTCGGATTCGGATTTGGATAGAAAACAGTACTACCCATATCCTACCCATATCCATGCTATAGTTTTTGAATTTTATCAAAACTGAACCCAAACCCGATCAAACTCTATTTTTTGGGTTTGATTGGATTTGGGTAGGGTGCATACCCATCGGGTCGGATCGATTTTGCCATCCCTACAATCAGCTCATCATGAGCATCTAGCCCTTCGATAGGAAGGTCGGCCAACAGTTTTGTTCCTTGAAGGGTGATCGCATCGCAATTGCCAAGCCAGTGCCTGGTCTATGAGCTTCTCCAATTCCATACTCGATGGGGAACTTCATTAGTAGGTGGCAAGTTGACACCACGGCTTTTAAAGCATTCAGTCCTAGTCATCTTAAGATAGCATTGTAAGCTGAGCGTGCCTTGACAACTAGGAAGTCAACATTGATAGTGGATTGTCGAGGTCCCTATCCTATTGTAACCAATAGGGTGATGACCCCTGATCGATACTGTATCCCTGGTGAAACCTACCCGAGGAAATCGAGCCTACCCAATTGATCCGAAGAGATCCTTATTATGGAGACCACATCGTAAAATAAGATATCGATCGAGTTTCTATTGTCTATTAGGATGTGATGTACATCATAATTCATAATATTTAAAGATACAACCACCACATCATTATGCGAGAATTGGACTCCTTTCGCATCTTTTTTGAAAAAAGTGATTGCTTCCTTCGATTTCTGTCTTTTGACCAATCCATCAGGTCCTATTCTGCCGTGCCCCCTAATGATGGTATTGATTACACCACCCACAAGTCATTCTCTATGGATTTCTCTTGCTAGGGCAGTTCCTAATGTCGAGGTGCTCTTCGCGGTCCTGCTAGGCCTTCCCTTATGTGGTGGATGAAACGGTCCAATCACCCTCACCAGATATGCTTGTCAATCTTATTCTGAAGGTGGACACACTCTTTAGTATCATGGTCATGGTCTTGATGGTAGAGACAATATTTCTCTTGTATGTGATTTTTTGATTGGGAATTCATTCTTCATGCTCGAGTGAGCTGCTCCCTATTTTCATGAGCACTTGTGTCTTAGAGGTATTTAAAGGAGTATAGTTGGCAAACCTTTTCGGGGGGATTGATGCCTTGACAATTGATGGTGCTGGCATTGGGGGCTTCTAGGCCGTTGGCTCTGGGATGGAGTTCTAGACTGCCATCAATCCCTCGGGGTGCCCTCTCGCATTGGAGGGGAGCTTGGAACCTTGTTCCTCCTTGGCCACAGGCTCGATTGAGGTTCCATGCTTCTCAAAGGCCTTATCAGCTCGAGCATATTTTTTGGTCCAATCTAGCACTTCCATAAAGTCCTTTGGATACTTTTTTTCTAATAAGTAGAGGAGAATATTCTTCTGGAGTCCTTTAAAGACAGTCATGGTGACCGACGGGTTGAGGTTGCGCACCTCCAGGACATCTGTGTTGAAGTGGTTCATATAGTCACAAAGGGACCCTCATCCCCCTTGCTTGATATTTATTAGGGAATCAGATTATCAGTGCTGTCTCTTGCTAGTCACAAAGTGGGCGACAAATGACCTGCTCATTTGATCAAATGAATGAATGGAGCTTGACTTCAAGCTCGTGAACCAGTCCCGAGCCACCTTCTTGAGGGTGAAGGGGAAGGCTTGGCACAAGATTATGTCACTCACTTTATGGAGAAGTATAAGAGCCTTGAAGCTCTCTATGGTCCATTGGATCGGTCGACCCGCATAGCTCTCCAGCTAAGGCATTTTGAAGTTCGTAGGTAGTGGCTTCCCACATAATTCCATCATCGAAAGGCAGGTCAATGCGGAAGCTGACTTGATCATTCCATTATGTGGCCTGATGCTGCAACGCTTCAATCCGTCGATTCATTTCTTGAAGCTTATGATCCACATCGAGATCATGATCCATGAAGGCCTTCGTGCAGCATGATGGAGACCGGTCCAGAGTAGACCTTTCGATGGAGAGAGGTGTTTGTGAACGTCTCCTCCGCTCGAAGCTTCAGGGCTGAATCAGCGGGGTTTGCGTACCTCGATCCGAACTTTGTGACGGGATCGAGGGGGTGGCCACTGGGACATCTGCTGTGCCAAATCCAACGACTGCATGCATTAACTATCATGGTTAACACTTGTTTCTGGGTGGCCAGGGTGTTGAATTGGTCATGGTTTACCCCCACAATCGGTGGGGGGGCTACAAAGGCATCTCCAGCTGTTGAGCTGGAGTATGTTTTCAATCGGATCACCATCTGGTCGGGATGCCACGGTGCTCGAAGGCTTTAAGGATGTCCTTCGCAGTGGCATAGAGATGGATTGTACGCTCTCTCTCAAAAAATGGGCGTAGGGCTCTTTCTGGCTCGGGCTGAGAGTTGCTGGAGTGAGGCAAAGCCTGGCAAAGATGACTCGATTGGACCTACAAAATAAATTCTTGATCGGGGGTGACTCCAGTGGAGACCCTTCGATACTTAAGTCAGAAATCTGAAATAGATGGAGAAGAGCATGTGTGAGAGTTTGTGTATCTTTGGAGGTCCCTCATTTTTCCTATTTACAGACTGGGATTGAAGCTGCGAGAGGAAAAGTGTATGGGAGACCACTCTATCCCTATGGGGCATACTCTTGATTTCCCTGGACTTGGCAGGTGGCGATATCTTATCTAGTATATGGCCAGCCATTTCCATTGATTATCCCAGTCGGAGTTTCCGAGATTCGATGGTTGATGTGATCCTATCTTGCGCATGGTCGGCCATTTTCCTTAACGGCTATGGCTCAAGTACTTAGGGCATGGTGGTTGACGTGATCCTCTCTTGTGTGTGGCCAGCTACCTTCCATAATGGCTTGATTTGATAGGACTGTGTGGGGTGGTCCTATGATGTCGTCAAGCACGACGACCAGGGTAAGGAGTAGGAGGAGTGTACCTTGGTGGTCTATCATGTGCTGCTGAGCAATGAGGTTGCAATAGATACTCAGGTTTGGACCGACGTCAGGGGTTACTTCAGTGGTTGGTTAACGATTTGGCATTCCTGGAGAGGGTCGGATGTTGTTATCATGGCTGATGACTGAGGGAAAGGGTTGGTAGCTTGAGTACGACTTGGCAGCCCGATGGCAAAGATACCTGTGAAAAATTGGAGATCTGTCTGCAGGTCGGCAGCTGGCATGAGGCTCGACAGTCGAGGTAAGGGGTCGACTGCAGCCATAAGTTACTTGTATCTTCGGATCGGATATTAAAGTCACGTCGACAATAATATCCTTAGTAAAAAAAAAAATCTTACTAACTCCATTCTATTTATAGTTTTAAGAATATTTTTAGAAAAAATTTTAATTTTCAATCTATGTAAAAAACTAAAAATCTATGTTTCATATGTATTTTTTTCATAAAATATAAAAAAATTTATTGTCATGAAAATATCACTTTTCAATCATCCTTCTTCGGAGATTTTTATCAATAAGGGAGGTTTTTCATTTTTTCATTGATTACATTTTTTTTTTTTATTTTTTGCTAGCAAAATAAGTTCTAAATATCCATGTGGAGAAGATGATAGCTTTTATCCAGAAATCTATCGAGTGACAGTTGCTGAGTCATCTTCTAAAAAAAAAAAAAAACTCAGAATTACAAATTTGAAAGCAAGATGATGGAGACGGTGGTATGCAAATTTTTTTTAGAGTTAGGTAAGTGCAATATATTTCACTTCCCCGGCAAACTCATAATCGTCCGTAAGGCCGCGATTGACCCACAGAGCGTGCTCCCATCACATAACGTCAACCGCAACTGGCCTCCCGATCAAGATGTGTCGCATGGAAGCTTCTTGTTGGCAATTATTAACCGGGCCGACGCCACACTGACCGACCTACGACAGATCGCCGTATAAAAAGTCGAACTCGTGTGGGTCCTAACTTTTGGTGGTGGCCTGGTGGGGTTGGTTCGGAGGGTTTTTATTTTTACTCTTGTCGGGAGTTTTAATATGAGAGAGAGAACAACGCCCCTTCTTATTAAAAAAAAAAAAAGTAAAAAAAAAAAAAAAAAACACCCACCCCCGCGGCGGCGGCCCAACCCTTAATTAAGTCGTACCGTCGTCCCCTTTTGGAGATTAGGGTATAAAGCCATCAGCGTACGGGCGACAAACAAGTGCCTGCCATAGTGCTATTGCTGTTTGAGGATCAGAGAGTGGGGAAAAAGGTAAGTCCTCCGCCTCCAATCCATTTCTTGGCTCCAATTCCATTTTTCTTCTTTTTATTATCCTCAATTCCGTTGCGCTCGCAGCTTCTTTTCGTTCAATTTCTACTTATCATATTTCTAATTCTCTGTCACCGTGACGTTGTTTCTGTTCTGTTTTGCTGTTATCTTTTTACCGGAAAAGTATTTCCTTTTTTTATTTTTATTCGTTTTTTTTTTTCGCGATAAAAGGATTGTAGGGCTGCATCTTAATCATGATTATGTGATACTCTTGCTGATTTATTTGCAATAGGCCATGTCTCAAATTGACATACTTCACAATTTATGCGACACGAGCCATTGGATAATTCTTGATAACAACGTGCAGACTTTCTTCTTCCTCCTCATTGTCATCATCTTCTTCTTCTTTTCCTGAAGATTTTAGAATGGTGAGGATGAACATGAAGAATTTACTACTAGATGTTTATATCTCCTTGCTGGTTTAGTTTACTGAGTGTGGGCTCGATGGTTGTGTTTCGAGTCTTTGAGTAGTCAGGTTTTATTTTCAAATAAGATATAGACAACGGGTATGTTAAGCTCCTATACATATTTTTGCTTTTCAGAAATGGTTGGATCCTAAAAGCTTTCACTAGCTGAATGTAAGTTAAAAAGGTGATATAACTATTTATTTAGGAATACATTTATAGTTGTCAATTAGATTAGAAAGGCTGAGAATTAAATTGGGTGTCTCGATCTGAAATGAGGATCATAAACGCAAACATGCATTCATGCACGCATAAATGCATACATGGATTACCACTGAAATTTAATCTTCGGCAAAATGTTTAATGATTGAAAACCTATGATGGCCCATCTAAATTGAATATGCAAACCAGTGAATGTGATCTACACCATAAAAGGAATGTGTGAAAACTACAAATCATGTGTCTTCATAGTTCTTAACCAAAGCATCAGGTGGATGCAAATAATGAATGTTTTTAGGACCATAATAGTATGCTTTGCTATGAAATAATCATCATGATCTACTGAGTTCAAATTTACCTACTTTTTGAGATGTGCAGATTGCAACTAATGAAGTGAATTTTCATTTATTTGCCCTATCATATATCTTAGCACACTAGCCCAATTGATAATGCTCATTTTTTACCCATTTGATACATTGGTTTTAGATCTCTAAAATATGTTTTTTTTCGGTTTCTAGGTATTTTTAGATGTGTAAATCAAAATTAAAGGTGTGGATATTCAATTAGGATGGTCCATTGTTGATTTTGAATCGTTAAACCTTTTACTGGAGATCTAACTTTTAGTGTACAGTCTAACCTGTGCATGCATATTAACTTTCAGAAAATAACAGAACCTTACATATTTCTTTTTTTTAGATAATCGGGTACTTGATTATGTCAATTTTTACCTGATGTTTCATTCTATGCGCCGATGATCCCTAGATATCATTATAAAAATGTCATTATTCAAACACATATATGCAACCACGATGAATTTTGTGTTGTGCCTATGCCTGATAATTGCTTTATTTCTTTGTATTTATTTTGTAGGATGCCTCGAAGACCTAACACTACTTTGATGGCTAAACCATCTAGCGATGATGAAAAGCCATCTTCAAGTGAAGTTGAAGATCGAAGACCCAAAAGGTCTGCATTTTTGTGGCTGGCGTTATTTGTGCTCCTCCTTAATGGCTCATGGGCAGTCCACCATATTCAGTTTGAGAATCTCCCTTTGCCTCTCAGTGCTGAGAAGGCAGGTAAACGTGGCTTTTCAGAAGTGTCAGCAATGGAGCATGTCCAGTCTTTGACAAAATTGGGTCCTCATCCTGTTGGTTCAGATGCTCTTGATCTTGCATTGCAGGTTCGAATGTCTTTATATGGTTGCATTTTTTCCTAGTTTTCTGTTGTTATTAGTTTTTCAGTCGTTATGATTGATGTTATACATCACCAATGCTCTGGATCTTTATATTTGTTTCATACAATCCTGACTTTAAACCCTTCCTTTGATGGTCTAATTTTGATGTTTCTTGATTGATTTTTGGTATTTGTCAAACATCGCTGCATTAAAAATGTGATTTGCTGAATGAAACACATGTAAAGCACTTTGACTTTGTGTCTAGTGATAAATGGAAGTCTGATTGAAAGTCATACTAAATATTCTGCTTCTTTGGATGTTTAGGGCATATATGCATTTGCTCTGGTGCACATGCATGCTGCTATTTAATATCAGGACAAAGTGCATAAAGTATATAAAACACAAATAATGGTTAAGCACCAGGCCAAAATTTTTCCTTTTTAGAACATCCAGTGATATCAGTCATAAAACTAAGAAATTGATGGTGAGCAAAATGCAAGCAGGGAGGAGTTAGTCATACTAGAATCTGATTCAAAATTCATTGCATGCTTTTGGATAGAAGTATATGACTGTTCCACATAACAGTGCTAGGGATTTGTGAAATGTAATAGTTGCTTGACCATGAAAATATCGCCTTTGGGCATCAAATCAAGGGCATTGTTGGCAACTTAACGTCGCATGAGTACTTCTAAGAGGTCAAAGGTAATTAAGTAATTATATGTATATTTAGATCTTAACTTTTGGACTGAATTCTCAGCCTATTTTTAGGGGATTTGCTGATGGGCTTTATGTTGTTACATGATTTTTGTGGATTTTCATGTAAATTTTTGTCATGTAAAATAATTCTTTTGTTTGGCATTCTTTGAAGTCCAACTTGAGTATCTTAAACTTTTTGAAATATCCCATTTTTGTTTATATTTGATGAAATAGATTCAGTTCCAAAAAAATCATCCTTAGAGATGTTATGAAGGTGTTTTTGAACATATATAATCTTCTCTAGATCTAGGAGTCGAAATTTCAAGCTTTAACAAATTTCAAGCAATTATTTTCCATGGTACCAACTTTAGCATGGAGGAATACGAAATGAGCAAATAAGGTTTAATGGAAGGAATTATGAATTTTAGGATAACTGTGCAAGTCTAAGATTTTGATGTTAACTTGACAATTTGATTTGGAACATATGATTTGGTTTATAATTATGGAATATCTTCAATATCCAGCCTCGGCTTCGCTCCCACCCTTTTTTGTTTTTGATGGGTGCATGGGTGTGTTGGAGAGGGGGGTTGGTAAATCTGAAACATAAGTTACCTGAGTATAAAGACATGCACTATAATCAATAAATGGAACACCCTGAAAGGCCTCCAACACATCTGAAGCAGGGGTCTAACAATCAAGGTCTGCAATTAAGGTATTGGGTGCCATATCGGTACCTTACTAGTTCGATGTAGTATGGTTGGGATGGTACAGTATATACCTTGCTATTTTTCTCAATTTTTATCTTGGCACACCTTTGTATAGCTTGATATGTCTTAGTGCGGGTTGGTATATATCTCGATATGCCTTGGTACAGGGCGGTACAAGGTGGTACAGGGTCTATACCAACTTGAACTTGAGTTTCATACTGGTTCCCATCCGGTATAGTATGGTCGTCCCACATTAGGTGGTATGGGATGCTACAGCAATCCATGCCAATGGTAGTTTCCAGTGTGCTCATCTTGGCATATTTTAAGGGAAAAATGTTAAATAGAAGAGAATAAAAAGGGAAGAGGGAAAAAAGAAAAAAAGAGGATAGATGGTATGTAATCAAGGTTTTTCTGTTTTGAGATCTTACACCATTACAGTGACATTGAGTTTGCTAAAACTTTCGATATGCCTATAAGCTTAGAGGTCAAATATATTGTTGCACAATATATATTTGGCCCAAAATGCATTGTATACCCAAGTCTATTTAGACAATCACCAAGCAAGTATTTTAGAAAACATTCATTTAAATAGTTAAGCAGGTGTTTAAACAACTAATCAATGCCAAACCATTTAGGCAGCATCTATTTAGAATTTAGTAGTTGTTTAGTAAGGTTAACCACAAGGTTTATCGAACTGGTACCAAGGTCCACATAGGTCGGCTATCGATTTGGTACGATACTGGTTTGGCACCGTATTGACACATATACAGTAAGGCGTGCTAGTTTCGTACCAGCCCATCAATTTCCTTTTTTTAAAGATTTTTTTCAAACTTTTTTGGTTCTCAAGATTCCAAATCATTTTTTTTTTTGTTTTTTGAATGATTTTAAGCCCAAATTGATGTTTGTTGATGTTATTTGATGTTTCTATTTCTCCAGTACACCTTTAGTGATGCTTTTTGATGTTTTTGAGTGATCTTTCTACATCAATGTGGCATTGGTTTAAATAAATCAAAAGAGATCTAGAATAATACAAAACATAAAATGATACAATCAATTGTATGTATTTTAAAGTATACATATTGAGATCTAAAATCTCGTCAAGTGTTGATGGCGCTCATAAATGTTCAGATAGTTTGCATAATCAGGAGGCACATCAGCTCATCCCTCTAACCAAGTGATATTGTAGTCTTCTATGCTCACTTCATAAGGTATGCACGTTGGATTATAACCGATCTCAAATCTCTCATTGAAGCTCGGGCTTTAAGAAGTGTCCGACTAATAATATGGCTGTGGAGGGATCCACTGAATATGTCGGTAGCAAAATCCAATCCATAAGATACTCGGGACTGCATAGGATAGTAGTCACTGGAAGAGAATGCTTTGGACGCACTATATTCATGGATTATAAGTTGCCTATAGCTGCAGCTCATAGGATCCAAAATACGTGGATGAACTTGATATATTTATGGATCCTACTCCATATACAAGGTCATCCAGCTGTATGATGTCCTGAATAATCTCGAGAAGTTTGTGTCTTATATGCAACATATCTTTGTGGGCTCTACTAGCTTGTAGTCCTTGTCTTGTATGGCATGTATAAATAAGGACTCACCGGTGAATCGAAGATTACTTCGTGGTTGTCTTATAAATGGTGGTCTTATGTCCTCTACCCTTTTTCTGGCCCTCAGATCTATAATTATCAAAATTGTTTTCATTGCTCTTCCTGATATTTGAATCTCAGTGAGCTTTTCCTCCACTCTCTTCATCGCGACTGTACCTATCTTCTCTTTTTCTTGAAGGCTATGCTGAGCAACTACTTGCCCTCCCCTCGTGCCCTTGTCTGGCTAGCTATATTGGGAGGATGCATATCATCCTATTGTCTAGGATGACCAAGTAGCATGCAGTTCTCGTTTAAGCATCTTGTGGTCCAATCTCTAGGAGGATGTCTCTGCTATGGAATCACTTGATAAATGACTCCCCAGTGATCCCTCTAGCCGTGGCTAATCAGTTGGAAGCCTGTGTAGAATGTTGCGTTTTGCCCATTGCTCCGCATGCATCCTAGTCTCGTTAGCTACAAAACTAGCTAGTCGTGGAGGCAATCCTGGCTCATCAAGCTTTAGCTCCTGCTATTGATCCACAAGCCATCTGATTATTGGATTTTCGTCATTCTGAGCAAAAGTATCTAGCATCAGATCTGCGCCTTTAGCTCAACTTCCTTTTGAATGCATTTCAGCTTCAATCTTAGATTGTAGTGAACATATTTGAGATCGTTGAGGTGCCTTTATGTCAAATGGTTTGTTTGCTTGCTGTGGATGAGGACGAAAGTGGACCAATTGCGCTCAGTCACTCAAAGAGACCATTTGGAAGAGGATTTAGATGACAAGCTACTTCAAATTCCTTGGTGATAAACCAAAATGGATCTACCATTTAGTTGCAAAAGCATTGAGCAAAATTATGTATAAAATTGTATCGTATTAGTAGCTATATAATGTCAAATAATAGTTGTCATCGTTGATATCTAATATACAGGGATTTATCTTTTGTTTGCTTACGATAGCTGTCGAGCCTCCAAAGCTTTCTGTGCCCTCTCTAAATATTTTTGTCTGTACAAAATATACGGTTGTAACATATTACTGATTGGAGATAGAGCTAAGTTAACAAAAATATGCCACTTAACCTAACTTACCTCTTTTAGATACAGCTGCGATTTCTGGATCATGTTTCATCTTGTATATCATATTATGTAGGGTGGTCAGAAGTTCCTCGTCCATGTCGATCCTAGATATGGTGTACTGGAATCTCAGGTGTTGGTAGTAAGCTACAGGTAGATTTTACAATTATTTAGGTAAAGTTGTACAAGTAAAAGAGCAGTCAAATTTTTAGAGGGTTTTTGATTTCTTGCTTACCTGCTAGATGCAAGTCTCTACCTATTTGACAGTGCCACCACTGCTTAATGATCCTGATATACTCTTGGGCATATTTTAGATCTGCCTCCCTAATCTAATAATTTGCCCTCTCGATCATATGATATAGGAAGCCCATATCCTCATGCTATCCATGGCCCGAAATACCTCGTACAATGGCTTGATAACCATAACTAATTTCTTGGCCTGCTGCTAGAATATCTACTTTGTCACAAAGTTTTTGACATGACTCCTCTTAGTGCCAACCTTCATATATCTGATCTCTTGCCACTCGCGCTAATAAACATTTGACATGGGCCTGCTTTCTTGTTAAGGAGGCTATCAAATGTTATGTAATTCGTAGCGAATCGTATGACATTTGGTCTCAAGATATCTTCCTTGTGCATTTTCACATCAATGACAGGATCCATATGTGGTTATATATGGATCTAGTAATAGTTTGGACTGACTCCACTGCCTTTTGCACCTTATAGAGCTTCCTAATATCCATCAACACGAGGTCGCTACAATGTGCTGCATATGAGGTCCAGAAAATATCCAGTCACTGCTTTATCAAGATCTCAATGGTCTTGTATTATGGCTTATTATTAGTGATCACCTACATGATATTTTGCTTATCTACTTGATCAATCACCTCCTCCAATTTGAAGATATACATGGCATCGTGCATCTGATCGGAAGCATCAATTGATTTTTGAAAAATATTTTTCCATCACAGTATATTAGGAAGTTGTTGATGCTCTATCTGGTAGGATCAGTCTAACCATTACACATCACTGTCAGTCCATATGCGGGTCGCTCTGATATGAAGGAATTCACTTTTGTAGCTCCTTGTTGTCAAGAATCTCATCATAGATGCCTTTTGATTCTGGAGGATCTACACCTAAGCTGGTAACTTTTATGAATGAAATGGTAGATTGATAGTATGTGTTGCCTGCTGCATTCATTCGGATATGATTGAAGTGAAATCAGGATCTAATAATTTGTCACGTATCCTTCTTATTCTTTTTCAACATGCTATCAATCGTTTATTGCTTCGAATCCTTGTTGGGAAAGGCATGTGGATCCAAGTCATGATAGTGGCTCCTGGTGGAACTCTCTAGAAGATTTCTTCCTGTTGCCAAAAGCCCCATCATAGATGCAATGTAGCCACTGTCTCTACTGACATCCTTTCAACTGAGGAGGTCCTCCTGAACTCTTGATTCTCCCTAACGGTCGTAGAGCCCGATCTTAACTCATAGTGTGATGGCCTAAATCAATCCTTATGTCTGGCCATCTCCTCCAACTGCTACTGATCTCCAAATTTGCTTGAATAGCAGCATGAATCTATGCCTCATCGTCTAGAGCAAAGACCTCTGACTCCTTGGAGGGATAGGAATGTGACTTTATGGTGCAATATTCCACCTTTGGCTTATTCAAGGTCCTCTCCTTCGCTACTTTAAAATCAGCGAAGTGCTTTATCAGTTGCCAGACTTCCTATGAGTATTTATGATACATAGCTATATCGAGGAACCATCAGTTAAGTGTTGCTTCAATTTAGGTACCCCTCATTCTTTGAACTCTATGTTGCATCAGTTGTGATATCAATTCGAGAGTATTTGCCCATTATCTCAACTAATGTCATGCTTTGAATTCGTCCATGATGGATCTATTTTTGCATATTTAACAAGCACGTCAGTTTAATAATTATATAAAAATAACAAAATTTTGTTATCCTAGTAAAATGTTTTCTATTTCAAAAATCACTTCTGAATTATATATTATATAGTTATAATTTTTCATAATTATTCTTAATTTTTTTAAAAAAATAATTAAAAAATAATTTCAGAAATACATGTTTTGTACTTCAAAAAATACTTCTAAATTATCTAATTCGTAGTACAAATTTTTAATATTTTTTGTATTAATTATATATTTTTTATTCTTTTTGTAAATTAAAAATTTTTAAATATAAAAAATTAGAAAATAAATCTAAGCTTAGATCTATGTAGAATCTTATCATGAATGCTACGTGTATTTTTTTAAGCCTCTAAGTATGCATTAAAAGCTACTTATTTCTTAATTTTATTCAAATTTGAGCTTAGGCCACATGTACTTGATATGTTAAAACTTTCATAAATTGACACCAAATTTAGGTTGAGAGTAGCTTGCATGCTACTAAACAACATTCTGATTTTATAGTTTTTTTAATTTTATTTTTTAAATAATTTTGTAATCCAAAAATATATTTTTATTTTAAAAAATTATATATTTTAAGATCATTGTATAGAACATTCATATATTTACAGTATATCATAAAATCATGCCAAAACTAAAAATTTGGACATGACATTTTCTTGTTTTTCTAATTTTGGAATATCTCACATTGGAAAAAAGAGGAGGGATGGAGGTGAGGGAGAGGCACGTTACCTTGAATGTGCCTTTAATCATCGATTTCTTGTTATTTTTGGGAGGGGAGGAGTTTGAGAGAAAAGAGAGTAAGAGTGGCCTTGAGCCTTTTAGGCCTTCTGTTCACTCTTATTAGAGTTATGGAGGTGGAACCGCCTTGAACCGGGCCCAACCACTTCGTTTGACCCAATACCACTCCGAACTGCCTGGTTCGTAGTGGTTTCAGTCATTTTCCCAACAAGGTCTAACCGACCTGGCCCTGTATTGATATGGCTTGGTACGAGATAAATCTGGCAGTTCGGTCCAATTCGGCATAGTACCCATCTTAAACCAAGGATTATGTTGTCTATATTGTGCCTTATTATTGGTAAGCTTTATATTGGCAGATTAGTGGTGCATAATCTGGATGCCTAGCAATGTACGCTTCGTGCCAATAAACCTGCTTTCTTTTTCTAAACTGATACATTTCAGCATAGGCTTGTGCACAAGCTCCTATTTAGAACTTGATGTTGACTATCTGTAATAGCCTTGCTTCTGTATGAGATAGCTTGGATCATCATCATCATCATCATTGGTTAGGAATCTAGATTTGCATAGTTAGTGTATATAATTCAGCATTTTTAAGGCCTAAGTGCCAACTGGCCAAACCATCACCCATAAGAGATTGCAGGTTGGGTCATATCTGAACTAGAACTGGCAATCCGTTCAACTACCTGTCCTGGATGGTTCAATTGTTGAACCATCTTGGTGAGATGCTCATTGACTTAGATGGTTTGCGCTCAAGGAAGTTTCAAGAGAGGAAGGAACAAAAGTAGAGACATGCTCATCCCTTTATCCTTCTTTTTCTCTGATTCTATAGTCATCAACATGTTTGGCCTAATGGGGGAAGCACCAATCCTTCCACACTACTATACAAATCCCATTTCTCTTCACTGCAATTTGGCATTGCTGACCAGGGCAATCAAAGTTGGCCATTGCTAAAGCTTCAAGCTAATGCTGAGGGACCCAGCAATTCGTCATTGCTAGATGAGTGTTATCTACAATTAATAAATCACGTATGGTTTTTCTTTTTTAGTTATTCTTCTTCTTCCTCATCGAGTATCCACCTTTGGGATTCAGCCCCACATCTATTGATCCTGAGTGCCCCATGCATCAACACCTCTGCCAAGTTTTCAGATGAAAATCTCGGTGCAATAGTTGCATGGGTATGAGATGGTCTGGTTTTTGGACAGATTGTTATGGATCATTAGTTATTTGGGATTGGATAAAAGTATTTAGGACTCATTTGGTTTTGGGTAAGAATTTTCTTTATTGGAATGTTCTCCTAGGAAATTGATGCCTAGGAAAATGGTTTTTATATGTTTGGTTGATCATAGGAAAGCGGCACATTCTAGAGTGGCCTATGTTTAGTTGAGCATCTACTTTTCTAAGAAAGTTGTATAAAATACTTGTTATGCCTTTAATAAAGGGAAAGACCTTACCCTATTTTATCTAAAAGCTTAAGGGCACCTTTGGAAAAAAAGTTATCCAAATTCCCAACTCGTAGGAAAGTGACTTTCCCATGTCCCATATGGATTTTTCTTTTCCATGAAATGTAGGAATCTTATTCCTATGGAAAAGCTACTTTCTCGTCTCTTCTTCTTTCATTCTCTCATTGACCATACTTTCTCTCGAGGAATGTGGAATTGTCTTGAGTCGTTTGGTTCGGGACATTCTGAGCCATGCCGGCGGCAGATTGGGATAGTTCTGGCATGCAAGATGAGAAACTAGTGAAGGAGGGGAAGAGGGAGAAGGGAGAGAGAGAGAGGAGGGAGGGTCATCGGAGGTCGTTGGAGCGTTGCTGACTTCACTTAAAAATTGCAAAATAAAAAAATAGACCAATGGACCCCTGTTTCCATCGCCCGATGGGTGGAGACCCTCCTCATCCTTTGGCAGCCTCTACCGACCCTCCCTCCCCCTCCCTCTCCTTGTCTCTCTTTTCCTTTCTCCCATTATCCTCCTCTGCCCACTTTATTGTGTCGATACGGGCCCGACATAGAATGACAAGGGGGCGTATTGAACTGTGCTATCGGCTGATCGGTCCGGTCGCTGGTACCGTCACAGCGAATCTTGTTTTCTCTCTTCGTATGAACCAAATGATTCCTTAAGGATTTTAAGAGAGGAAATCTAAGGTGTAGTTTAACCATGATTGAGTGGTTGACTTGAGCCTTGACCTTAAATATTTGTTTTTATGATATGATATGCTAAAGAATAATCATATTCTCCGTTCTTTTTTTTTCCCTTTTCTTTCCTTTTTGCTCTAAATAATCAAGGTTATTGTTTTCTTATCTTTTAACATTATAACTTGTTCTTTTCCCCTTTGTTTCACATTATTTTGTGTTGCTATATCTATGAGGGTGGGCCTTGCAATGGTAAGGTTATTCCATTGTGACCTGAGTGTCATGGATTTGAAACATGGAAACAACCTTTCCATGTACTTGGATAAAATTGTATGTCTCATGCTCCTTACAACTCATAGTGGTAGGAGTTGATGCAATGGGGCATCTTTTTTTATATCCATGCACCCCCACTCAATTCTCCCTCCCTCCCTCTTAGAGGTAGTTATAATGTTACCACCTGCATTGACTAAAGAATAGTTTTGTTTGGATAGTCTCTGTATTGAATTGTTTACTATTCGAGTTTAGTCCTAGCTGTCAATTCCATGCTCAATCAGGTTTTAAGTTACAAATAATTTGAGGAGCTCTAGGTGTCAATGACAATATGGTATTGCTAGCATATATCAGGGTCCAGGAAGGCCGAACTATGTTGAACCAGCCGGTTCGAAATGTACTGAACTTGACCAATTGGCTACTGGTGCAATTTAAGCTATCCTTTTGGTTTGTGTATAAAGAGCACTTGCCCACTGCCTTTTCACTTGATTTGCGACCCTTGCCTCTCCACCGTGCTCATGAACATTGCCCTCCTTGCGCTCAGTTTGCAATGCTTCTTGCCCTCCCCCCATCAGCATCCAAGGTACACATCCTCCTTTCTCCCTCTCTCTCTCACTTGGGGTTGCGGTTAGGGTTTCGAGCCCCCCACACCCAACGGGACCCTCTCTTTCTCCTTCCTCTCTCCCTCTCCCTCTCCTCTTCCCCCTCTCTCTTTCTTGCTGTCTTTGTTTTAGAATAGGGGAGAATGGTTTCATCGTCCTTTCGATCCACCTTGTTGGATCTTTGTTTTGGGTTCCCTCTCTCTCCTGTTGCGTTTGTTTCAGAACAGGGGGTGGTTTCATCATCCTTTTGATCCACCTTGTTGGATCCCTTTTTTTTTTGGTTCTGGGAGGATTTAAGATCTTGGAACAAATACCATACTATACCCAATAGTGCACCAAGAATAGAATTTAAAATTTGGGCCATATGAAATAAAAAAGGGAATTTAAATTTTGAATTGAAGTTGACAGACCATATGCCAACTTTAGTTCAACATCTAAAAATAAAAAAAGAGGCCGAAATGCCCCTGGCACGATATGATACGGATCCATGTATCATACTGGTCGTCAGTTGGTATGGAGAACCTTGATAAGGAGCTTATGAGGATTGGGCCAAGTACTGAAGTCTATATGGCCATGTACCCAAATAAGCTTGGGTCCCTTCTCTCTCTTGTGCGATGTGCATTTTGCTTGAGTATGCTTCTGTGTCACAACACTCCATGAATGCCAAAACTAAGACAAAGAAATGTCGAATTCAATAAATATAGATGAAGATGATCAGAAATTTTCTTTTTTGTTCTCCTTCAGTTACATCTGAATAGAAACTAGGTACATATTACATAGTACCACCCAGCATAAAATGCAGTTTCTTGTTTCTCTATCCTGTTGTTAGCCTTACATTGTAATATCCACTAAAGCTTCATGTTCATTATGGATGTTGTGGATGGTATCCATGATAAATTTTGTATTCTCAATTTTTGAATCATGTGATCATGTCATTTGTCCTTTAGCAGTTGATGTTTTGAAATCACTAACAGTTTGTACTTTGTAGTGTCACAAGCCTCACATCCATGTCTACATTTTGTAATACTGGGTTGATTTTAGCTATATTAGGGAATAAGCTACTCATGCCATTTGTTTTCTATACGTAAATCTGCTTTTATCTCATGCTCTTGCATTGCTAAGCCATAAGATTTTTTTTTTTTTTTAAATTTTGACATTCTTTTGTCATAGTATGTATTTGCAGCATCAGAAAAAATGAAGAGGACAGCTCATTGGGAGGTTGATGTTCAAGTGGATTTCTTCCATGCAAAGATTGGTGCAAGTCGTCTTGCCAGTGGTCTTTTTAAGGGCAAAACACATATCTATTCAGATCTGAAACATGTAGTCTTGAGAATCTTGCCAAAGTATTTACCAGCAGCGGAAGAAAATCTGATTCTTGTTTCTTCTCATATTGACACAGTTTTTGCAACGTATGTTTCTAATCTATGTTTATTTTTGGTAATTTTTACTGGTAAAACAATGATGTGATCAGGCAGTAGGATAAGGAAAAGGGCAAATGGCAAAATGGATAAAAGGAAAATAAAGGCAGGAATAAATTAATGAGAAGTGCAGCATACTAGATGTAGAACGGTAGAAATGTTGTACCATTAGCATTCAAGATGGCATTTATGTATCGGTTTGGTCATTGTCAATATTGTCTAATTTTAAGATTGAAAATTTCTATCATTTCTTTTCTTTTTTGAACTGCCATGTTTGTATGTGTCTGAGATCAGTGACCTTCCATGTGAATAACATTGAATTGTTAAGAAGATAGTATTAGAGAGCTTTAGAATTCAGGTGAAAGTTGGGCAACCATGCTGTCACCAACATAGAGTGCTGAAGTGGTGATACTGGCTCCTCGTGAGTTTATTTCAAATGGCAGATAGTTTACTCTTTTTGGCATCTCATATTCTTCGCATATACTAGCTTTCTTTATGATGAAATTTGGTTAAGGTGTTATTTAAACCAGGTGATGGTGAGTCTTTCTGGCTTTTCTAGCGCTCTTACCATCTTCTAATGGGGAAGATCATTTCACTTCATCTTGATGGTTTCACCTTCTCTACTGGGAAAATTTCCTGATAACACTAATAATCTTCATCAATCATCATCATTGCCTGTGTTGCATCGTGATATGTATCATGGATAAGATTGTGCAACTGGATGCTTTCCCGAATTTCGGGCAACTCCGATTGACATATTCTGAATGTCTGTCTGCATGAAATTTATGCACAAACAAGCCTATATGCTTGAGTTACTTGTGCACGTAGAAAGGAAAAATGTAAATATTAACAAACTTTCCCATGTGAGGGTTTTTATCTTTGCAATACTGGACCTGATTGATTGACAGAGAACCTTATTCGAGTTCTGGTATTGCCAGTTATGGTACATAATTTGTTGTTTTACTCCTAACTCTTTCTCTGTTCTTCAAAAATGTCACACTGCACCTGCACATCTGAGACTTATGGTCTTCCATATGAGACAAAAGTGATAATATTGTTAGAGACATCGCAAAATTGATGGTGCTGGAAGTTAGTGTAGACTTGTAGAGCATCCTATTATTTACAATGCAGGTTGCTCGTAAACTGGTGTAATTTGTCCCCTACAAGTATATTCACAAAGTGGATTTTCCATGTGCTTTTGTGGTTGAAGATCTCTGGATGCACTTCCTTTTATTCTTCTATACAAAACATTTGGTTAAAACAGTATATCAGCCATGTGCATGCAAATTGTCAGGCTTATGAAGTGTTTTTATAAATCTCTAATGACATTTTAAGTTTTTTTTGGTTAAATCATGATAACATCTGAATTTCCATTGATAAAAATTCCTCATATTCATATCTCTGTGAATTTTATCATCACCATCTTGCAAGATGATCTTTCAAGTTTCACCACACTTGCCTATGTTGAATCATCATGTCTAAGGTTCGCTGTACCGGTACCGGACGGCGTGCAGGTGTCGGACCGATATGTATGGTACCGATACCGTACCGTACCGACACACGGTATGCCTAAGCGTACCGGTCCGGTACCGGTACACAATATTTTTTTCGATTTTCAATTTTTTTTTTTTAGATTTTTGAAGTTAATAATGGATAAATACAACTTCAATATGACATTATATTGCATATTATTGACATATTTGGGTTCAATTTGAAGTTAGGTTGCGGTACAAAGACTTTGATCCAAAATTTTAAATATATATTTATTTATATTATATTTTAACTATGTCATCTTAAAACTAAAGAAAAAATATATAAAATACGCATTAAAATGTATCTAAATATTTAAGTACAAAGCGCAATAACTGATATACGAATCTTAAGATGTACTCTGCATTTAATTTCTTGTCGAGTGTCTGTGACGCTCGTAGATGTCTGGATCATCAACATAGTCTGAAGGGATATCAGTCCAATCCTCTAGCCAAGCTGCACCGTACTCTCGAATATTCATCATCTCATAAGGCATTCTCTCTGGATTGTAAGACATCTCAGACCTCTTGTTAAAATTCTAATTCTGAGAAGTATTCTCGAGATGATGGTACGGTTGTGGAGGAGTCCATCCAAATATGCCAGTAGCAAAATCTGATCCGTAAGATACTCCAGGCTGCATAGGGTAGTAACCACTAGAAGATGATGCCTCGGATGCACCATATGCATATGGATCACAAGGTGGCTGTGGATAATAGGATCCATAATGCGGGATGATCCAGATACATCCATGGACCCTACTCCATGTGCAAGATCATCCCAGTATATATATAATTAAAATATATGCAAGTATAACGAAACAAGATAGTTTAATGATAATTAAAATAATTATATATAATTTTAAAATAATTTTAATAATTATTTTAAAATTTATAAATTCAAAATAAATATGTTATATGCTTCAAATAATATTTTTAAATTAACTAAAATATAACACTATTTTTATATATTTTTTATTTTATAATTAAATTTTTTAATTTAAATAATTAAAAAAATAATTTTTTAATTTTAAATATTTAAAAAAATTTGAAATTAGATTTAAGTAGCTTGAATCATTCTAAACATGATTCCCAAACTCTAATTTTTTCCTAAAATTTATTATTTTTTTTAATTTTTAAATAAATAAATATTTAAAAATATTTAAAAAATATATATTAAGAAAAATTATCAATTTTGATGTCTTCGTATAGTTCTTCCAAAGATCTATCACATATAATTAAATCATACCAAAATCATAAGATTTTGACATGATTTTTTCCTATTTTTATTTTATCTCATTTTTATCCTATTTCTAACAACAAAAATAAAAAAAAAATATTTACTAACAAAATAACAGATTATCTTACCTCCGGTCAAAGATCAGTCTCTTCTCAAATCACTCCTCCAATTTCACGAAATTTTGCCTTCTTTTCTAATTTTTTGGAGGTCTCAACGATTAAGTTGCCCACGGCCATGGGAGTTCTTTGAGAACTCTCAAAGAACACCGAAGGCCTGGTGCTTATTAAAGCACCAAGCCCTCCTCCCCATGTGAAGTGGCCACGCCCATTTCTCTCTCTCCTCTCTCCCCCCAACCACGTGAAAAGACCCCACCTTCCCCCCTCCCCCCCTTCCTCTGGGCGGTACGATTCGGTTCACCCCGAACTGATCCAGAACCGAGCCATACCGCCCGGTTCCGGGCGGTATGGTCGGGGTTGTGTTTCGAAAAAAAAGCCCGAACCGGACCGGTAAGGGACCGGTCCGGCTCGGTATGCCCGGTACCGGACGGTTCGGCCCGGTATGGCGAACCATGATCATGTCTGTGTATGTGTGCACATGCACGTTTAGTTTTTCATCAATATGTGCTTCCTCATAGTTTTTTCACAGTCTATATCCACTTTTTAAGAATGCCTTTGCAAAACGTTTATGCACATGTTTATGTGCTTGCATCACTGAAGCAGGTGGAAAGATGGATGTTTTTAGCTTTATCCTCTACCAGTTTTTCTACTTAACATATTTCATGCATTAAGTAATCATGCCTTCTTGGAGTAGATAATCAGAATATGGATGCTCTGGATTCATTTGAATAGATAATGTGAGTACTTTATGGGTAGAAATGCCATCATGTTATGTGGAATACATCGATACAGTTTTAGGCGTTCGAGAAACTATCAAGTTACCAGTAAATAATAGCCTAAAGAACATGTAAAAGGTATTTCTGCATTTATAAATGGAGCAAGCAATGATTTATGCAAACTTTAGGTAAACATGAAAATCTTGCTTAAATCTGAGTGTATGTGGAAGTTCCAAAATTATTTGAGTATCATGAATGTATCCAAGATGACTAATGAGTCCTATGAATCAGAAGTTCTGAACTGTATCTTGCACATCAGACCTCCAGTCTATCTCAAGTTATCAGTTGCTGTTAACAGGAGGCCATGCTGCATTGTTGGGAAGTTTTATGTGTTGCATGATGGATAAGCTGCCATAAATACAAGAAAGATCGCACTATTTATTCTCTCTCAATATGATTTTCAAACATAAAAATTGGTTCTTATGCATGTAATCATTTTTAGAGAAGGAGCTGGCGACTGCAGTTCATGTGTAGGCGTGATGTTGGAGCTTGCTCGAGGTATATCTCAATGGGCTCATGGATTCAAGAATGGTGTCATCTTCCTTTTTAATACTGGAGAGGAAGAAGGTCTTAATGGTGCTCACAGCTTTATTACACAGGTTTGCCAGCTAACTTCATATACTTACATGTGAATTCTCCAATTCATGTGGAAACTTACAGTAGAGCTCATGAAAAAGGAACCTAATTCATAAAGGCACGGACAACTGATGTAATATTAGCATGCCTTCTGCCTCCATCAATTGGAAGTTGGAACCATTGTCATCTTGGTCAGGCACTTTCATTGCATTGGATTCCTTCTATTTTGCATGCTGACCTCGTGAAGTTGCATGCTATTCAGAGATTTTTTTATGTTCCTCAGTGAACTCTTGTTGTATGATCCATTCTGAGTAAGAAAAGGGTGTGGGGGAGAGAGGGAGGGGGGTGGTTAGAGATTGGAGAGACTGTGTCTGTATGTATAAAGAAGATTACAGAGTGTTTGTGTGTGTGTATATATGTATAAAGATGCTAGGTTTGTTAGACCTTATGATATTATTCGTTTGCTTGTGGTACTCTCACCATGTTTCTGTCCAGATCACATGTTATGCATTCACTAGCTTGCTGCCCTGATGGATGATTGCAGACTTTTCCCATTGTTGCTCTTCTCTTGAAACTATTGTAATCATCTATCTTTTAATGCTAAAGTTGATCCAGTATAGGTTGCTAGTGTCAGCTTTAGAGAAATTGCTTTTACCCAATTATTAGTCAAGTTGTGTCTTGGAAAAGCAGCATCATCTCACTTCCATCACTGAAATAGGTAGTTTGGTGTCTCTTATTGGTTCAAATTCAATTTTCCAAATTTATGTGACTCCATCATTGGACATGTTTTTGGTTTATCATTCTTTATCCAACACATTTTTAGTTTATCACTCGATATCCATGACTATGAGCTTTGATCCCTTTTCCTGTTTATAGGAGCTGTGTGCTGGGAAAAAAGGGTTCACTCCCAAAGAAGATTGTCGCTAAAACAATGCAAAGGACATCATTGACCTCTTCCATTGACCGCCTTTTTATATTTTTGTTTCTTTCGCTTCTGTTGGACTTAATATTTTTGGATGCTCCAGCCAATTTGCTGCATCATGTTGATTTCTTGTAACAGTGATGGGTGATGGCTATACTATCAAACTTTTTTTTTTTTGCATTCTGGTTTAACATCTTAATGTTGATGGGAACTTGTAAATCTTTTTTAGAATTATTGAGTATCAAAATTCTCACAAATGATTATTAGCATGCAAACATGTTTTTAAAAAACTTTTAATACTGTTGTTTTCTTTCTTAAATTACCTTATATATCACATGCTACATCTAATGTATGTTGATGCAGCATCCATGGAGTAGAGCAATTCGTTTTGTAATTGATTTGGAGGCTATGGGGATTGGGGGGAAGTCTAGCTTATTTCAGGTACGGTAACTGAGAGAGTATGCTGCTTCTATAAATTCATCATGTGGAGATCAATGCCACGTATCTTTTCTGGCTTATCATTTTGAACTGCAAAATGCTGAAGACTGCTCCTTGTTTATTCTCTCCAACTGGTTAACTAGACTGAATTCTTTTAGATATGTAATCTAACATGGTTTTTGTTAGATGTTATTGATAGGATTGTATCTGCATTCATTGACAGGGTGGCTCTGCACCTTGGGCTATTGAAACTTTTGCCAAGGTAGCAAAATACCCTTCTGGTCAAATCATTGCACAGGTTAGTTTTTTTTGCTTTCCATATGTAGATTCCCTTTTTTCATCTTTTTGCCCCGATATATATGGTTTATGATCTCTTTGTGAAATCATTGTTTCCAAAATAGCCTTCCGATGCTCTGCTTTTAATTAGCTGCAGCTTGTAACATCATGACAGATGATATTGAAGATCCAACAGACTTGCTTACATCGTTGTGGTAAACTATTTTTATAGGTTTGTGAAATGGGTAAATGTTGTCTGAGTAATATTGTTGTACTCCCATTTGATAATCTCTTGGTTAATTAGCTAAATTCATCATAATACATAGACTTGAAAAGCAGAAAGAACCTTGTGAGCATATGTTATTGCAAATATAAAAGGCTAATTTCAGAATAGCAACTGGAGAACCTAGTATTGATGTTGGCTTAATAATGCTTCCAGTAACTAGATTAAACAGATTTCCTAGAAATTGTAGAAGGGCATAAGTGAAAAGCTCAAAGCATATGAAGTAATTCACTTAGGCTAGTGCTCCTAAGGTTTCACTGGTCATGCAATTTAAAAATAGAACATGAAGAAAACATGATTCACAGCCATGACCATTGCAAGGCTTTAAACCAAAATATATATTGAGAAATATTGGAATAAAATGATTCAAACTATTTTAGATGGACCGGAAGATACTTCTTAGAGTATTCTTAATTTTTTTTTTGGTTTTGGTCTATGTAGCATGTTATACTGTGAGAATATTTTCTTTGTTCCCTTTTTTTGGAACCTGCTATTTACTTCCCCTTTTCTCGTCCCAAGTAAATTGAAATGGTTACATTTCTCCAGGATCTCTTTCTCTCTGGAGCTATAAAATCTGCAACGGATCTTCAAGTGTATCAAGAAGTTGCTGGTCTACCTGGACTCGATTTTGCATATTCAGATGCTACTGCAGTTTATCACACAAAGGCATGTATTGGCCATGATACTGAATTTAATATTATTGACTCATATTCCAACTTCTGAAAAGTCTTTTTTTTTTTCCCTTAAAAGTGTTGGAAAAGAACTAACAATGACAAGTTATTTTTGATTGTATGGTCTACCTAGTAATAACAAAATTCTGGGCATGGTATCAGGACATATACTTGGATAAAAAAATGAATACTACTAATTTTCTTGGTGAACTTGGTAGGTCATTGTTGGTTATAATTGTTTTTAATTATTTTTTTTAACAATGTTGGATCTTATTCATTAACATCATCAGAAAGAGGTCAATATTAGCTCCATTGTATTCTAGTTTTCAATTCCATGCAAGTTAATTGCATTTGTTATTTCTTTTCTTCTTCCACCAATGTGATTAGATTAGAAATGAGCAGCTGGAGATCTAATGAAATGCTTAGTAAGTTGTACATAATGTATCTTGCCTAATATGCAAGGTTTTATTATTTGAACAACTGATGATCCAAGTTTACTAGTTTTAGGCACTCTACATAGGCTGGATGTGAACTCAGTAACATGATAACCTGCATGATCTCTTTTCTGAAATAATGCATGAAATTTTTGGAATAATTTGGTCATGGAAACCATTATTAAGGCATGATGAGCATATGTTCCTAGCAGTGGGTTGACCAATTCACCAAGGTCATGGCAAATGAACTGGTGAAAATTTTGAAGTATAAAGTGAAATATTTATATAGCGGAAATTAGAGCTGCAAAATGTGACGATCAATTTAAACACAAGCAAGATGATTGCTGATATTTAAAACAAATACTGATTGATTAAAAGAAAGGTGGAGGGTTGAATTCCTGTCCATGAAAAGAACATAAAGAACATCCTATACCTTGCATGCCTTAAGAACCTCTTGTGCCAGACAATTGAAATAAGATGGTCTACAATCATGTAGTATAAGGTACTCAAAACTTGCATCGGACAAAGGGCAGTCAATTGTTCATTGATAATATGACAGGATATATGCGCACCCTTTTTTCTTAAGACTCAAAAGAAGCATTTCAGTTTTCTCCACCCTTTTGAACACTATAGCATCAAGATGTGGAGCATAATGGCAGACATTTTGTGCCATGCTTTGTAACTTGATTCCTCAAGTAGTATATAGGTTTTACCGGCTTTTGACCACTTCAGTATCAGCTAGTAAGTTTCTGTACTTCTCCAACTCATACTTTAGGTATCGCATTCATACAAAGCAGGATGACTTTAAAGCACATCAGGATACAACTTACAAGTAGCATGAGAAAAGGAAATAATTTCTTAATCATTTTAGTGTTGATCCACCGACAGATAGGGCTATATTGGGAGTAGAGGAAAAATGAAAAATCTTATTGCACTTCATTTGAAGCTCAAGTCATGGGATTTCTAAACCTATTGGTAGGGATGGCAATTTTAGTTGACCCATTGGATACTCGATCAGATCTGACCCAAATGGGGTGGGTTTTATCCGATCCAATTAAATCCGGAGAGGGCATGGGTTCCTTAAAAAAAAAAAAAATTCCAAAGCAGGTTCGGTCAGATATGGATAATAGTATGCCCCGTCCCAAATCCGATCTGATATAACTTTAATCTAAATCCCTCTCTCAAAATTATGATTCGTTTATAATGTTTACGATGGGTTCCTTATCTGAGACGACCCGATCCGATCCCTCTTATATACTTGACCCGAACTGACCCACACATCTACTTGACCCGACCCGATCCGAGACGGACTTGGGGTGTGTATGGGTATGGGGTTTTTTATTGTGGGGCGGGTATGGGATTGGCCAACGCAACCCATACCCGGGCCCATTGCCATCCCTAGCTATCAATGTTCAAATCAATGGTTTTGGGAAGTCTTTGTTCAATCTCTGGTTACTTCGAGCTTTGTTCCATGCATCCAGTATGAATAAGCAGTTTTGCGTTGCCTCCATTCTCTAGAATTGTGATAGTTGAGAAAAAAATAATGAACAGATGAGTAACACTTGGGAATCTGCCAAATAGGTAGGGGCCAAATTTTGGACTTTGAAGAAAGCTCAAAAGCATTGTTTGATGAGACTCCTTAGGCCGAAGAATGACTAACAAAGTTCTTAGTGCCAATCAGCTGGTTTGGAACTTTCATCTTTCTTTTGGTGCTGCCAAGGCCTGCCTCGAAGTAGATCTTCAAAAATCATGCAACTATTGAAAGATATATAAAGGGGAGTCCAGTCCTGAAGGCTTTCAAATTGATCAATTATACCTTATTTGTTTCTGTATACATGCATATGTGTGTGTGTGTGTGTATATGTATATATATGTTCACACACACAAAGAGAACATAAATAGGAGAAAGACGTAATTACACACCAAATGTACAAACATTTGATTCCAAAAGTAATGATAGGTCATCTAAATTAAAGTTCAGGACTTTTAATTTTGCTCTACACCATGAAGCCTAGAAATAAAAATGTTTACCTTTCGGATATGTCTCTATTCTATGCAGCAAAAGGGTACTAAAACGGATGGTATCAATTATGCTCATGTTTGAAATATGTAGTAGGGCATTTAATTTGAATTTTACTTTGTTATCGTATTCTCAATATTTTAAAACATGTATATAGAGACATCACTAGGGCAAAAAGCTTAGATCATGGAAAAATGTTCTACTGTGTTATTAAAGCCATCTATTTTTGCATCTGCTTGATGGATAGGTTATAAACCATCAAAATGTATGATTTTTGGTTTCTATGAATTTTTAATATTGTAGATCGTGATCAGTGGTGTGGGTCTCTAATTTGGAGTGCCATCCACTGATTTGATTTATCAAGTCTTCTTCCTAAGATTTAATGTTTTGTAGTCCAATTCCATATACAGTGTTCGGTTATATAGTAAATGTTAGATGATTTAGAGCTTTGGTAAAGGATTTCCAAAACCAATGATGGTCATCCAAATCAGAGCTCCATGCTGTTGATTTTTATCTATACATCTAAAATGCTTACAACTGAAAAAATACTTCTTTTAGGGATCTTTAACCCAAGGTTCACTACCTACTGGCTGGAAGGGGCAAACTGTACTGACCTGATGCGGTATTGCTATGGTATGAGGGCATGGCATGCCCTGTACACATGATAATGATATTTTTCTGACCGAACCAGTGTACCACATATCAGTATGTGGTTATTACAATTACCATACCATATCAGTGAGGTGCTGGCATGGGGCCTGTTATTGAGACTTAAAATATTGCTGTGACCTATATGCACACCCATAAGGACATATGATTGCTAACTACTTATTTATCCAGATTACAAGCTTGATGGAGCCAAGCACGATGATCTTGGTGAAATTCAAGTTTCGCTTGTTTACTGAGTCATCCCCTATCCAGTTGAATTTTGAGCGAACACAAGTTGCTATGAACCATGATTTGTCATTCTTTTTATGCCTCAGTGCAGGAGGCTATCGTTGCCCTTTGAGCCCTCCTATACCATTACTGATCCATGTAATAGCTGATCCTCTAGCCTGCCTTGGACTAGATGGCTTATTTGGCCATCCAGTTGGCAGTTGGCACATATAACTATAAGAGCTACCTAGGCAGCTAACTGTAGGTAGGGTGACTGAAGGCTTCCCTAGGCCTGGGGGCTGCCATGTAAAACTTTGTTGGGAACTTCAAAATTTGGCCTGTTGCTTCAATTATGAGCAGAGGTGGTTCCCAAGCTTTGGAGATAACACACATTTATTTTCAAGTTTATCAAGCTATAGATTGGATAGCTGGCCATATCCTACTTGGGATTGGCATGGAGTTCTCTTGTAGAAAAACTTGAATACATTGGACAGACATCAGTACCCATCTAAATCTACTCCCTGTTCCGTTCATTCTCCCCCTGCTCACGTGTCTTCTCTTTCTTGCATGGATAAAACAAAAGTGGAAACCAGCATTTGCCGAACGATCCCCGAACCAGCTGGTTCGAGGCGTGCAGAACCGTAGGTGGCCGACCTGTATGGTTCCGGCATCAAAAATGGTAGAGAGAGGTGGGGGGAGGGAAGGAGAGAAAGGGCCGAAAAGCTTGCCAGAGGCCATCGGAGGCCTGCTGAGGCCTTTAGAGCTCCGCCCTCCTTCGTAAAGAGAAAAATAGAGAGAGATAGAGAGCGAGAGGGAGGGAAAGAGAGGAACGGAAGGAGGGGGAGTGGACCAAGATATCGATGGTGGCTACTAGAGGACCACGGAGACTTCCAGAGGGTGGGTCTTCCTCCTTGCCCTCTGTCGAGTCAAAACAGGTGTGCCGCCCTTGTTTTGATCGTGATAATTTTTTTTTATTGCAATCCACAATGAAATCGGCAACAGAGAAAAGATCTCGGAGAGTTGCTGACTTCACTGTGGATCGCGATAAAAAAAAAAACTATCACGATTGAAACTGGGGCGGTCGCCCTTGTTTCGACCCAACGGAGGGTGGGGAGGAAGATCCCATCCTCCGGGAGCCTCTGTGGCCCTGCGGAGACCACCGCTAGCATCTTTGTCCACTCCCCCTCCTTTTCGTTCCTCTCTCTCCCTCCCTCTCTCTCTCTATCTCTCTCTGGTTCTCCCTTTTCCCTGCTTACTTTGCCGTGTCAGTTTAGTCCAGAATGGAACGGTACGGAGTGTACCAAACCATACCACTAGCCAACAGCACGGGGTCCTGTTCCAGCATGACGAACCTTGGTGGAAACTATCATTTATATTGAAAATAATTATTTTTATCCTTTCTGCATTACTTTATTGCTATTCAAAACAGAATTAGTGGTCCTACTTCTATGTCCTAAATCTTGAGAACTCGGTGGCTATTTGATAATTTTTTTACTACGGTTCATAGTTGGCCATAGATATGGTCTTATTTATGATTTTGCTATCTTTTCAGAGGCCTGTTTCCAAATCCTTTTCTTAATTATTCATCTTAAGGATGAGTAAATTATCGGTCCATGCAAATAGTGAAGTCTTGGCTGAATTTCAGATGCGCCATCGCCTAGCCTATGCTTTGCTTGAACTTATAAAGATGGCCTCATCGCTGTGTGGCCTGTGACATAGCATTCTATAGTATAAAAAGTCTCATCACTTTGCTTGACATGGAGCACTAAGTGTAGGAAATGAAAAGTTATCTTTCAGGTCTATATCTTTCAGTTGTGAAAGTATGCACATACATGTATTTGATGGTTCCAGTTATCATGCATGGTTTTATCTGACCATAAACATAAACTTTTCCCAATCAATAAGTTTATGTCAATCTGGTAAGTAGAATTATCGCATAGAACCTAGTGACCAGAC
Source organism: Elaeis guineensis (assembly GCF_000442705.2). Taxonomy (NCBI): domain Eukaryota; kingdom Viridiplantae; phylum Streptophyta; class Magnoliopsida; order Arecales; family Arecaceae; genus Elaeis; species Elaeis guineensis. Next base: position 12,398,784 of record NC_026003.2, on the reverse strand, counting down.
CAATTGTAAACCCTCCAGGCCTCAAATTTCTCAGTTCGTGCTATGTTTTCAACATTTCCATTGATGGGAAGAAAGTTTAACTACTTCTGATCCAGTGTAATAGTTCTGGTAATTCTCAGATCTCTTACAGTTGCTTATATAGCTTCTAGACTAAATTTACCTTTATATAATTCTTATTTAGCACTAGAACCTGCGTAGATGTTGCTGTAGAAGATACAACAAAGCATTTTCTAGTTATTTAATTCACAATAGTGATCAAAGTTTATCAGGCAACTTCCTAATTATTGTGATGGTCTTTTTGGTAAAGTTTTTTTTCATATGCATATAAATTATTTGTCATGTATACATATATAAGTAATAGATGAACTATTAACTAGCTTTAAGATGTTATCGATGCAGAATGACAAATTAAAACTTCTGAAGCCAGGATCTCTTCAACATCTTGGAGAAAATATGCTGGCATTTTTGCTTCATACTGCTATGTCATCGAGACTTCATAAAGTAGCAGAAGTGGAGAGAGAAGAAGGCACCAATCAAACCCAGGCTATCTTTTTTGATGTGCTGGTATTTTAAAAATGAAGACTTTACAAAGCTTTATCTTCTATTGTTTGACAGGAGTATTCTTTAAGTGCATTCATTTTATGAAATTATGACTTCAAGGCAAGGCTGACCGTTCTTCTATCTGGGCTAGTGTCATCACTTTGTTAGTTGCACAAACAATTACATTCTTTTTAGCACAAATTATGAAGATGCTCAATGTAGGTAGGCTTGGACAATTCGGCGATACATGACAAAAAAAGTCCTGCAATATTCCTCAGAAGATGCACAGCCTCTTGAATATCTAGGCACAGGAAAACATTCTCAGACTTAAATTTTGGCATTGATCAATAAATTATGCAGAGGGTGCCTGAATTAAAACTTTCAAAATACTACTTTAGGTTAACTACTATCTGGCCATTGACATCAAGTCAAAGCCAAAAAAAAAAATTTAACAAAAAAAAAAAAAAATCAAGATAACCATAAGAAAGTCATAACATATCTGAAGGCCATCCGTATGAAACAATTTGTTACCAGTGGAGACTTTGAACTCCTAAATGATATGTTTCTAGGTTGAAGAATGAGGCAGAGCTCCTTGTCTTACAATTTGATGTTTGGAAGAAATTTCAGGCGTAAACGAGCTGCAGGCAATCATGCATTATTGCATAATACAAAAGTTGAGATCGCACACATGACCTAGTTTTACACTCATATAAGAATTTTAGCAAGTAAAAGGGCATATTCTATATGAAACCAAGTAATTTGTCTGAAAATTTCTTCTATGTTCAATATCTAATTTGGAAATTAATTTTGCAGGGCAAGTACATGGTTGTATACACCCAACAGCTTGCAAGCATGCTTCATAACTCAGTGATATTGCAGTCGCTTCTAATATGGATTGCATCATTGCTTATGGGTGGTTATCCTGGTGCTATATCATTTGGATTATCATGTTTGAGCATAGTTCTCATGTGGATATTTTCCCTAAGCTTAACAATTCTAGTTGCGTTTATCATACCCCTTATTTCTACCTCTCCTGTACCATATATTGCATATCCATGGTTAGTCGTTGGTTTGTTTGGTGCACCTGCAATGCTTGGGGCATTAACTGGCCAACATGTGGGTTTTTTCTTTCTTAAGAAATATTTGCATCATGTTTATAAGAAGAGAGTGCCTAGTCTATCTCACAGTGTTCAAGAAAATTTAATAAATTGGGAGGCTGAAAGGTGGCTTTTTAAATCTGGTTTTATTCAATGGCTAATCCTTCTCGTTGTGGGGAACCTTTTTAAGGTTGGGTCTTCCTTCTTAGCACTTGTGTGGCTAGTTTCGCCTGCTTTTGCCTGTAAGTTGAGAACCTCCTTCAGCCACTTATGATGTTGATATTCACTGTCTTTAAAAATTGTAACTTGCTCTCATTTGCCTAGATGGTCTTATGGAGGCAACACTGTCTCCCACGCGGTTACCAAAGCAGCTCAAAATCATTACTTTAATTCTGGGTCTGGCTGTGCCTGTTTTAGTCTCTGCTGGTATGATTACTCGGTTGGTGGGGACCATAATTGGGGTTCTTGTCCGGTTTGAAAGGTAGAGTTACACCCTTTCTGTGTATATTATTAAGCCAATATAATCATGTACTATTTTGCATAATTAGTTGAACGTGTTGTTTCTTGGAGCTTTTGTTGTAACCATAATATCCTTGTGCTAATCCTATCATGCATTGATTTTTGATGAAGTCAGAAGAATTCTGTAACTCGTTGTATGTTTAACCTCACTCTGGGTTGGAATGCAGGAGCCCTGGAAGTGCACCTGATTGGCTTGGGAGCCTGATAGTTGCTATATTCAGTGCTGCTGTTGTTTGTCTTATGCTGGTTTACCTTCTTTCCTACATTCATCTTTCAGGTCCTCAATTTTTCTCATTAAAATAAAATTGTCTCATACCAGTTGATTTTATTAAAACTAATTGTATTTACTTGTGTGACATGCTAAAAATAATTCTTCTTCTTCTTCTTTAGATAACATATCTTCCATTGTAGCATGTTATCTATACAAGGGGCTTGAAGGGCAAATCAAATTTTATTCAGCATATCATGCCATTTCACCTTTTCTATTCTGTATCTAGCATGGCCTTCATGCCTTGTCGACCTCTTCTTTTTAGTACAATGACATGAAGACTGTTTAATGATCTACAGCTGATATAATATATTTTTTGAGAACCCCTCCATTTTTGGCCAGAAAGATCCCTTTTTCTTGATGCATTCTTGTTCTTACCACTTCATGATCTGAGAAGTAATGTTAGTATCTATTGCATTTCACTGTAATTCACAGTTTACCTTTAGCTATTTTACTGCGAGTTCGGACTTTGTTTGGTGCAAATCTTCTAAACCATGAAAAGTGTTTGTAGGTGCAAAAGGATTGGTTATATTTTCAATGTGTACACTGCTTGCTCTCACACTTACTGCCGTATCAAGTGGCATTTTCCCAACATTTACAGAGGACATCTCTCGAGCTGTAAATGTAAGTCACTTTTGGCAATTCAATTGCCTCTTTGTGGTAAGAATAGGCATCACACTCCGCTGTTTTCACGGAAATCCTGTATCTTGGCAATAATATTGTCTTAAACATTATATACTAATGGTAAATAATATCTTAGAGAAAAATTAAAAGAGAAGCACTTGGTGGTGACAACTTGATCCATGAGGAACATAATTCAAATGGTAGTTTCATGACCCTACCCATAACTAGATGGCCCAACACCTTGTTAGCACAATGGGACATGAGACAGAACGATTATCGCATAAACCCAGGAAATAATACCCCTCTAATTTTGGCTACCAAATACTATATTTTCTAGGGTGCATTAAGTCTCATAGCCTAAATGACTTGTAGAATCACCTTCCAATATAATATTATATTATAAACCAGTTAGTTATCAATAGGAGTTTGTTTTCCAAAGGATGCAGGTCAGCTTTATTTAAACTTTTGTTTTCAGTAGGGTTGGGTGGGTTGGGGGTGAATCCCATTTCTAAGTTCTTTACTCTCCTAAACAGTCAGAATTCCTGGTGACCAAGTTAATTGACACAAAATCAAGCTTAATTATTGAACTAGATTGACTATTTTGATTGTGTCGATCATACAACATGCCAATCATAAAATGGTGAGATGGATCCATCGTCTATCTTTATAATGCAGTGATCAAAAATATCAAAATTAACTATGAAGATCAATGGGAACCAAAATTGCATGGTGTAATTACTCAAGGTGATGGATAATAAAGTTGGTGCTCAGTGTCATTATCTTATATTGTACGGCAAAAGGGAACATTGATATAGGTGGATTATTAGATGAGGCCGGGAATAGCCCACTGCCCCCATCTTTTACAATTTTGTATTTGGTAGAGCTCCTTGAAGGGCTAGTTTTAGAAAGCCTTGGAGAGTCAATCTGATTACGTCAGGTTGTATTTAAAAGCTGACGAGTCTATGTATTCCAAGAAAAAACTCTTGCATTTTCTTTTATTCCCCTTTTGTTTCTTTTAAGTGATGAGACCCAAATAACTATGATTTTAATTAGATCTTTCATTTTAAGGAATTTAGATAAACTAGAATCACTATCTAAATTAAGAAAGGATGTGGGCCATATTGGTTCATCATGGTACCTTTAGAAGCGATTATTCTTTTAACTTTCATTTTAGATGTTATGAATCAGATTTCTAGTCTTTTTGTTTTTTTATTTTTCCTAAATCATTAGAATAAATATTGGTGGATTTCATGTATTAGTATTCTTATGGATCATGGGCTTGACCAAAAATTGTATGTACTACCTTTCCTCTTTGTCAAATCCAATTTCAACTTTGATCTAATCATCGTGTTAATTAGTTTTTTTTTCATCCTTTTACTTTTTGCACCTTTTTCTGGCAAACCTCTCTTTTTTGGGTCTCTTTCCTGAATATTGTTTCCTTAAAAATATAGTCCAAGTAAACTCAACCTGGCCAACAGATAACAGAAGGGAGAGGAGGAAAGACAAAAGGCCCAATTCATGGATTTTGCTGGTTATCTCCTATTGGAGTTAGATGATTTTCGGCATGTAGATTTTTTCATCTCATGAAATTACGTAGTGGAATAGTAAGATTAAAATAATTTTAATTCTAGACATGCTTGGATCTAATCCTACAATCACCTAGGGATCTTTCTAAGCATGCTATGAAACAAATACAAGATCTGATTTCGAGAGGAGGATCGAATCTATACCTGAATCGCTTCTATATTTGTTCAAGATTCGGATCTTGGGATGTCTACGGTCCTGATCTAGCCACACAAATGTCTGACCTCCACAGGTATCCATCGGGATCAATTTTAAATATTTCTTGTTGTTGTAGATTCGTCATACATCCTAGTCTTTTGGATCCTTGATCAACGGTTGATCTTTTTTCGCGATCTCAATACTTGAATCGTAGCCTTTCTCCTTTTTCTTGGCATAGATGGGATTGCCCAACCACCTTGGGTGTGTGGAGATATGGGACGCCTAACACTTGGGCATGGGATAGAGATGAGAGGGAGAGGTGGGCATGGACACAGGGAGAGAAGATCAGAAAATCAAAATTTCAATTAATTCTCAAATCCTAAGGGAGCACCTCTTAAATAAATCCCTTATTGGAGTCCAAATCAAACACCAATCAAGGTTAAGAGGCAAGTCCTTATCATATAAGGACTCTTTCCTCCCTTTGCTGATTTTCTTTTAAAGAAAACCAACCCAAAAGGAGATAGATCATGCCCAAATAGGAAGTAGAGGGGGTGCCAACCTATTCTTCTCATGCACGCAAGAGAGGGGGCACACACCCTCTCTCTTTCTCTCTATGCAAATAAGAGAGAGGGGCGCAGTTGGCGCCCCACCTATTCCTCTCATGCATGCAAGAGAGGGGGTGCACGCCCTCTCTCTTTCTCTCCACGCAAATAAGAGAGAGAGGGGTGTGCTCTCTTCCTCCACGGTTTTTCTAGGGGGCATGCGCCCCTAGAGCTTCCAAAATAAAAAGGAGGCGTGCAACTTCTCTGGATCTTATCTAGAGGTGGCGTTCGCCCAACTTACCTTTCCATTTAAACCACGCCAAAAGAGGAAATTCTAGGGAGAAAAATAAAGAGGCAAGGTGTCAACTAATTCGCTTGATCCAACCCACATGGGGCGTCCAATTTGGTGCCCCTTAAACCCAAATCCAAATGGAATTAGATTAGGTTCAAGGCAATCGATTGACTTGATCTAATCTTTATCCAATAAGGAATCCAAGTCCAAAGAAGAATTGGGTTTAACCATGTGCTATCATGGTTCTCCTAAACTAAATAGGATTTCACTAAATGTTAATCCAATAGGAACTTCACAAGCCCAATTGGTCAATCTAAGATTAAATCCCTTAATGTGTGACTCCATAGGTTCAATTCTGTCTGGTAGCGAGACATACCATGATCTCCATCATAGTATCATTAAAATTTTTTTCAATGGGTTGGAACAATTTTAACTTACACCCATTAAGGATCATCGATCCAGAATGATCCTAGTAAGTTCTCACAATCCATCAGTGACATCTAGCAATATGTAGTGGCAACCCAGCAGAACTGAAAGTAGAATCTCTAGATATAGTTACCGTGTGATTCAATTCTTCTATCGAGAGTCTCGATAGGATGTAGATCATGAAAACTCATCAAACCCTAAGCATCCGTCATATGCAAGACTAATTAGCTTAAGTCCAATCATGAATCTCATGAAAACTCCTTTCGATTATCACACTACTGTGACCACAGACTTAAGAACTCGACCTCTTAGGTCGCACAGGACTACTCAACTACTAAGATTGATGGATCCTCTATGAGAGTACGTCCTACTCCTACAGTGAACCTACTGCAGCCAACGAACACCGCAAGGCTCCGAATGGCTAAGGATCATGTTTATGTGTTATCAAACTACAGCAACCTCACTGTGAGTAGCCGAGGCACTGCAGGTCAGAAACTACTCAACTACAGCATCGAGATAGTCACTGATGAGTGAGTAGACATCCAAGTGACTTCTTATTTTTGGTCATGCTCAGTACCATTGTTCTCTAACAACCACCTGTACTCTCGCTGCAGTGTCCTACACTGTAGACTTGAGACTCGTCTATCCAAAGGGAAGCAATCCATGCATTGATCTTGATGGATCCATCATCGTCCCTATATGATCTAATGATTGGGAGCAATTCAGGAGTTAATCTATGACACGTCTCAAATTCTTAACGCTTGAGAATGTGTCATTGTCTATTAACCTCTTGGACGATTCATAGACATTACACGAATGGATAAGAAAAAGCTTATTTATTAATTTCAACAAAGCGAGTACAAAAATATCTTAGAAAAATATAATGTGTCAGCCAACAATTGATTTTTCAGATCATACATCTAACAATCTCTCACTTGACCTAAAATCAATTGGTCATATACTTAAGATCCATCTTCTCAAGGTGGACTTCAGTCTTCGACTGGCTCAACTGCTTCGTTAGTAGGTCTGCCACATTATCCACGGAGTCTACTCTTCGTACCTTGACGTATTTCTTCTTGAGATAGTCGCATATGATGTGAAATCACTGCTCGATGTGCTTGGATTTTTGATGAGATCTAAGCTTCTTAGCGAGAGCTATGGCGTCGTTGTTGTCACATTATAAAGGGATGGCATCATTCCAAGCTCTGCAATGAATTTTTTATACCAAAAGGCTTCCTTTGCAGCTTTCGAGGCGGCGATATATTCAGCTTTTACGGTAGAATCAACAATGATCAGTTGTTTGGAACTCTTTCAACTTATGGAACCATCATTGCAAAGAAACACATATTCTGATGTAGACCTATCATCAGAATTAAACATAAAGTCTGAATCAGTATGTCCCTCAACCCACAAGTTAGGACTTTCTCCAAAGATCAAGAACAAATCTTTAGTTCTTCTCAAATACTTAAGGATGCTCTTCACAGTAGTTCAGTACTCTTCGTCTGGATTCAACTGATATCTGCTCGTGACACTTACAGTAAGACTATATCAGGTCGTGTACAAACATGGCATACATGAGGCTCTTTATTGTCGAAGCATAAGGAATTTTGCTCATTCACTGAATCTTCTCAGGTGTGCTAGGATACTCTTCTTGGAGAGATTAATGCCATGTCTAAGGGATAACAGTCTCCTCTTAGAGTTTTTCATGCTGAACCTCTTCAGCACTTTCTCTATGTACATCTTTTGTGAAAGGCCAAGCATCCTATTCGGTCTATCTCTATAGATCTTAATTTCTAGAATATAAGATGTTTCTCTTATGTCTTTCATGAAAAATTTTTTGGACAACTAACTCTTGACTGAAATCAGCATGAGAATATCATTCTCAATACAGAGAATGTCATTCACATACAATATGAGGAATGTGACAACCCTCCCATTAACCTTCTTGAAAACACAAGACTCCTCGTTCTTGATGAAATCAAAGGATTTGATTGTATTATTGAAATGAGTGTTCTAACTCTGAGAAGCTTGCTTCCATCTATAAATGGACCTATATAGCTTGCAGACTTTGTGATCTCCATTACTGGAAGTGAAATCCAAAGACTGTTCTATATATATTTCTTCCTTAAGATATCCATTTAGGAACGTCGTTTTCATATTCATCTGTCAAATCTCATAATCATGATAAGCTGCAATGGCAAGCAGTGTGCGGATGGATTTCAGTATGACTGCAGGCGAAAAAGTATCCTGATAGTTAATGCCTTCGCGTTGACTATAACTCTTCGCCACTAGCCTAACTTTATAGGTCTCTACCATACTATTTGCACCTATCTTCCTTTTATAAATTCATTTGCATCCAATGGGTACAATATCCTCTCGTGGATCCACTAAGATCCAAGCCTGGTTCGAATGCATTGAGTCAATTTCTGACTTCATAGCATTCAGCCATTTCTCGAAGTCGATGTCTGACATTGCCTCATCCTAGATCTTAGGATCAACTACTTGATCCCTATCTCCCACGAGGAATACTTCTTCTATATCCTTTGTAAGCATATCTAAGTACCTTTTAGGAGAACGGGAGATGCTACTAGATCTACAAGATGGAGGAGGAATAACTACATCTACTGGTTCAATAGATTTAATCTGATCTAGAGTTGGCTGCTCTTCAGAGACTCTTCGAGCTCAATTAGCCTCCCACTACCTCCATTCTGGATAAATTATTTTTTCAAAAAATATGGCATGCCGCTTACAATCACATTGTGATCCTCTGAAAAGTAAAGGTAGTATCCTATTGATTCTTTAGGATACCCTATGAAGCAAGCTTTCATAGATCTAGCTTCTAACTTGTCCGCCATTTGTCTTTTGATATAGGCCGAACATCCCAAATCTTGAGATGACCCAGACTCGGTTTCTTATTATGTCATATCTCATATGGTGTGGTAAGAACGGATTTAGAGGAAACTCTATTTAAAATATAAATGGATGTTTGTAGAGCATGGCCCCAAAGAAACATAGGTAGGTCAGTGAAGCTCATCATGAACTGGACCATATCCAATAGGATCCTATTTCTCCTTTTCGATATCCCGTTGAGCTGAGGTGTATCAAATATCCACTATAAGACTATGCCGTGATCCTTGAGATATCTCAAAAATTTTTCACTAAGATATTCCCCTCGATCTGATCGAAGAACCTTAAGGGTTTTTCTGTTTATTTTTCTACTTCGTGTCTAAATTCTTTTAACTTTTCAAAAGCTTCAGACTTGTTTCATATGAAACACATGCTCATGCTGTGAATAATCATCGATAAAGGTGATGAAGTACTGATAATCATCTTTGACCTGCACATCAAATGGCCCGCACACATCAGTGTACCAGGGCAAGTAGTTCAGTGGCCCATGTTCTACAAAGGATAATTTAGTCATTTTTTCTTGAAGGCAGGATTCATAAACTGAGTACGACTCGGAACTCAGTGAGTCAAGGATCCCATACTTTTTAGTTAATCGTGTCCTCTTTCAATGTTACCAAGTCCAAGGTGCCATATAAATTTGTAGTTCAGTCATCTTTAGGTCTGTTGTCCTACGGCTTTCACTAAGTACTCATTAATATTTACAGATGCATTGGCATGCAAATGATAAAGACTATCAATTAAAAAAGCTCTTGCAATCAATTTATTTCTCAAATAAATAAAAAAAAATTTTTATTGAATTTGAATACAAATTCATCCTATGCTAGCACAGATACAGAAATCAAATTTCTGCTAGCTACAGGAACATAATAATAATCTTTGAGAATTAATCTATATCCTAACGGTAATCGCAGAGGGAATGTTCTAACGGCGACTGTAGCAACCCTTGCTCCATTGCCGATGTGCATGACCATTTCTCCTTCCCTCAGTCCTCTACTTTCTACCAGATCCTGCATAGAAGTACATATATAAGCACTCGATCCAAAGTCTAATACCCAACTAGAAGTGGAGGAAACCGTAAGATTAGATTCAATAACAAGCAAATCGGACTTACCTTCTTAAGGTGCGTCCGTCTTTTGTTTCTTCAGGCTCTTCAGGTACAGCGGACAGTTCCTCTTCTAATGGCCATCTGAATCGCAATGGAAACATTTTCCCTCGCTAGCAGTAGCCTTCTTTGGAGTGTCCTTTTTCTATGGCCTGCTCTCATTTTTTTGCTTCTTCGCAGGTTTCTTCTTCTAAGTAGACTCTCTTAGAGGAAGACGCTTGCTCCACAACTAGAACAATGCCCCTTGAACTTTTCAAGGTCTCCTTATTGCTTACCAACATTTTCATCAACTCAGGTAAAGTGTAGTTCAATTTGTTCATATTGTAGTTCATAACAAATTGAGCAAATGAACTAGTAAGGAACTGGAGGATCAAATCCACTTGCAGTTTCTTGTGAACAGGAATGCCCAGCTTCTCAAGTTGTTTCATATCCTGGATCATTGTCAAACAATGATCGTGGACAGATTGTCCCTCATGCATTTTAGTATTAAAAAGTTTTTAGAGACTTCAAATCATACAGTGCGGCTCTACGCACCATACAACTCTTGCAGGTGAGCAATCATGGCCTTGGCAGTAGGCATATCCTTATACTGGCTGTGCAACTCATTTGACATTGAAGCCAGAATGTAACACTTCATCTTATTGTCATTTTCCATCCATTTCTCCTATGTTGCCGCTGACGGGCACTTGGATGGTCAGGTAGAATGGGGGGGTTTTGGTCAAGCACATAGCCTAACTTCTCTGAACTCAAGACATCTTAAGTTTTCTGAACCAGTCTTTGTAGTTTAGGCCAACTAGTCGGTTGGATTCAAGAACGCGGGCTAATCGGTTAAAGGCTAACATGGTTAACTGCAAGAGTAAAGGTTCAAGTTAGACATTGTACTCAGATTTTCAAATTTATTCTAAGAATTTTAAGAAATAAATTAGACTCTCACTATTCTCACGGATCTTTCACACTCTCCATGGAGATACGGAAATCTCTACGCTACTAGGGTTCCTAGTGGGTACGATATGCGCGCACTTCATATGATAGATATTGGTGGCACGCTATACGGACAAGTGGACAACTATTGTCTAATGCTTCTCAAACATGTTGCAGCGATTGGTCTCTAAGTCATAGAGCCTCAACGTGTCCGTTTATTGGCCCAATCCTTCTAAGTCAGATCCATCGTACAACGTATAGGTAAAACCGTCATTAGGTCTCTCACCGTGCTCGGTTATTGGGCCCAACCCTATCATTACCTAACAATATCTCATGTTAATAAGATGGTTGCGTCTTTTCGGTGCAACTGAATCACCATAACCAGTCGAGAACAGTCAACATCAGTAGGACATCCGCACTCCTACAACGGTGGAAGACTTAGGACTTAATATTTGTGGAGAGGTTTGGGTTCAAATCTCATCTAGTCAACACAATCTCATGTCTGACTGATCAGGTTCAGATCAGCACAATCTCATGTCTGACGATCCTAGTCGGCATGGGTGAACATGAATGACTAAGCAATCTTATTCAAAACTTAATCGATCAAGTTGGCCAAGTAAGTGAGATTGGTGGGAGGGTTCGGTAGAGACTTGCCTTAGACACCATCGAAATGGCTAGGTAAGCATGCTTCTAATTAAAAACCACCGGTCGAGACTTGCTTTAAACATCAATTGGTCAATTAGAATTGAATAGATCAGCCTAGCTACTCGGGCTCGATCCACTGAGCCAAATTAGGTCCTAAGGTAATCAATTCACATCAAAATGTGAATCGATGCGACCAACTACAACTAAACTCGATCTTGAGCCTTTTTTATCTAATCCTAATCAACTATTGATTAGGTTCGATCAATTGCTCAAATCGACAAGGGTTCTAATCTGATCTAATTAAAGACCCTAATTGTAGTCCAATCATTAGACCTAATTGTTCTACCCATACTCTCATGCATAACTTAATATTCAGATTCTAAAATAATTTTTAGATTAAGTTTAAGTGCATGAATTAATGGCTTATGATCTCGAAACAATTTCAAATCTAAATCTAATGTCATATATCTTATATATGGTGTTTTAGATCTAAAATCTATGAAATATATATTATATATATAATTTTCAAATCTAAAACTAATATAGTACATATCTCATACATACAAAATCAGATCTAAAAAGATGATTAAAACTATTTGAAAATACTGATCAAAAATCGTTGAACATCTTAATTTCAGATCTAATAATTTTGGTTAACATGTTTTGAAAACAGTTTCCAAAATCGATAAACTTTTTGCAGTTCTTCCTCTTGATTCATGCAAACACCCCTTCCACCATAGTCCTCTATGGCAGGACGGCCTTTACCATGGATCTCGAAGAGTACTAGGCTACTAGGTCATTAATCTATGCTAACATATCATGTATGCAAGTAAAAATTAGATCTATGTATCACATATATGAAATCAGATTTCTGATCAGATTTAAATCAGAAAATCAAGATAAATAATCTAAATCTGAAGCTAACTTTCAGATCTAAAAAGAAATCAGATCTGAATTTATCTCGTATATGTTAAAGGGCTGTGGCTCTGATACCACTATTGGAGTTAGGTAATTTTCAGCATGCAGAATTTTTTATCTCATGAAACTACGTAGCGTAGTAGTAAGATTAAAACGATTTTAATTTAGACATGCTTAGATCTAAATCCAACAATCACCTAGGGATCTTTCTAAGCATGCTATGAAACAAATACAAGATCTGATTTCAAGAGGAGGATCGAATCTATACCTAAATCGCTCCTTTGTTTGTTCAAGATTCGGATCTTGGGAGTCTACGGTCCTGATCTAGCCACACAAATATCTGGCCCCCACTGATATCCATCGGGATCAATCTTGAATTTTTCTTCTCGTTGTAGGTTCTTCTTCTCCAAGATGAATCCCAGCTTTTTGGATCCTTAATCAACAGTTGATCTTCTTTTGCGGTCTCAACACTTGAATTATAGCCTTTCTGCTTTTTCTTGATGTAGATGGGATTGCCCAACCGCCTTGGGCGTGTGGAGATATGGGACGCCCAACACTTGGGCGTGGGATAGAGAGGAGAGGGAGAGGTGGGTTTGGACACAGGGAAAGAAGACCAGAAAATCAAAATTTCAATTAATTCTCAAACCCTAAGGGAGCGTCTCTTAGATAAATCTCTTATTGAAGTCCAAATCAAACTCCAATCAAGGTTAAGAGGCAAGTCCTTATCATATAAGGATTTTTTCCTCCCTTTGCTGTTTTTCTTTCAAAGAAAACCAACCCAAAAGGAAATAGATCACGCCCAAATAGGAAAGCAGAGGGTTGGTAGCCCACCTATTCTTCTTATGCATGCAAGAGAGGGGGCGCACGCCCTCTCTCTTTCTCTCCATGCAAATAAGAGAGAGGGGCGCCTCTCTTTCTCCACGGTATTTTCAGGGGGCATGCGCCTCTGGACCTTCCAAAATAAAAAGGAGGCGTGCGCCTCTTTTGGATCTCATTCAGAGGTGGCGTGCGCCCAACTCACCTTTCCATTTAAACCACACCAAAAGAGGGAATTGTAAGGAGAAAAATAAGGAGGCAAGGCACCAACTAATTGGCTTGATCCAATCCACATGGAGCGCCCAATTTGGTGTCTCTTAAACCCAAATCCAAATGGAATTAGGTTAGATTCAAGGCAATCGACTGACTTGATCTAATCCTTATCCAATAAGGAATCCAAGTCCAAAGAAGAATTGGGTTTAACCATATGCCAGCATGGTTCTCCTAAATTCAATAGGATTTCAACAAATCCTAATCTAATTGGAACTTCGCAAGTCCAATTGGTCAAGCGAAGATTAAATCCCTTAATGTGTTATCCCATAGGTTCAATTCTGTTTGGTAGCGAGACATTCCATGATCTCCATTATAGTATCATTGAAACTCCTTTCAATGAGTTGGAATAATTCCAACTCACACCCATCATGGATCATCGATCTAGAATGATCCTAGTGAGTTCTCACAATCCACTAGTGATATCTAGCAGTATGTAGTGGCAACCCAGCAGAACTGAAAGTAGAACCTCTAGGTGTAGTTATCGTGTAATTCAGTTCTTCTATCGAAAGTGCTGACAGGATGCAGGTCATGAAAACTCGTCAAACCCTAAGTATCCGTCATAAGCAAGACTTAATTAGCTTGACTTCAATCATGAATCCCATGAAAATTCTTTTCCATTATCACGCTGCTATTGCCACAAACTTAAGGGCTCAATCTTTTAGGTTGCATAGGAATACTTCTCAACTATTAAGGTCGATAGATCTTCTATGAGTGCACACCCTACTCCTACAGCGAATGTACTGCAGCCAACGAACACTGTAAGATCCTGAATGGCTAGGGATCATGTTTATATGTTGTCAAACTACAACAATCCCACTGTGAGCATGCGAAGTACTGTAGGTCAGAGAACTATTCACACAATTACCGCATCGAGATAGTCACTGACGAGTGAGTAGACATCCAAGTGACTTTTCATTTTTGGTCACGTTCAGTATCATTGTTTTCTAATAACCACCTACACTCTCGCTCCAATGTCCCTACACTATAGACTCAAGACTCGTCTATCTGAAAGGGAAGCAATCCGTGCACCAATCTTGACGGATCCATCACCGTTCCCGTGATGATCCAATGATCGGAAGTAATTCAGGAGTTAATCTATAATGACATGTCTCAAATTCTTAACTCTTTGAAAATATGTGTCATTGTCTATTAACCCCTTGGACGATTCACAGACACATTATACATTAAATGGATAAGAAAAAGCCCATTTTATTAATTTCAATAAATCGAGTACAAAAATATGTCTTGAAAAAATATAATGTGTCAGCCAACAATTGGCCTTTCAGGTCATACATCTAACATCTCTCATATGTTATTGTGAGAATTCTTCCAACCTAGCAGAAATTTAGTCTCATCTGAAATTGGACCAGAACTTTGTTGTTCTAACTGAAACATTTTTGTGATGTTGCATATCCTTATGTTATTGATCATAGGAAAAGATGCATTGCCTCTTATTTTGGAGGAGAGTGGCCTCAAATTGCAGCTTTGGATTGAGGGTTTATGCAACTATCAACTTCATTTTCAAAAATTGTTGAGTGCCTCCACATCCATCAAAGCTTCTGTGCATATGCTAGTGGTCCATCCCTTTCCTTCATCTAAGATGACTTTAACCATGATAACCTATTGACTCCTTACGGCTTGTTGAGAGCTTTATGATAGATCAAGTTGGCTTCATGGTTATAGACTGAAGACTCTAGATATAATATCAAGCATTTGAATGGTCTAATACCAGGAATTAGAGGGGAAAGCTATGCAACAGTGGGCAGGATAGAACTGTTAGCATGAAACTTTTACTTTGTAAGTCTATCCCAAAAGGAAGGTTCCCTTGAAGTTGTTTTTCTTATATATCTATTGATATATACTCTTACGAGAGAAAATTATGTCCAGATCTTATTAGCATTTGCCAGCATGAGTTTTACAGACTTCCAGATTTATCCTCAAATAGCATTAATGAATTATTTTGTTATTTTTCTTAATAAGCTAATTTTTCTCAAGAGTGCACATTTACATAACCAACTGTACATTTTCTCACTTTTCAAATAAATTTCAGGAGATGCTCATTGCTACAATCGCTTTTTTTACATGACTCAGGTTGTACATGTTGTGGACACAACAGGAAGATATGGAAGCCAAGACCCAGCATCATTTGTTTCTTTATTTTCTGCAACTCCTGGTAAACTGACAAAGGAAGTTGAGAATCTGAAAGATGAAGAATTTGCATGTGGAAGGAACAAGACTCTTGATTTTGTTACTTTTACCGTAAATTATGGCTGTTGGAGTTCCAAGGATGGTAATAATGGATGGAGTAAATTGGACATCCCGGAACTCCATGTTGAAAGTGATTATATGTCAGATGTTAGAAAAACAAGGGTATTGATTGATACTAAACTGGCTACACGTTGGTCCCTTGCAGTCAATGGAGAAGAAATCAGTGACTTCACATTTGAAGGTGAGAAATGTGAAAAAAAAAACAATAGTATCTGTTGGTTTTCTTGTTGGGGTGCATGAAAATTAATGCGAGGTTTGGGGTCTGCCTGGAGATATTTTTGCAATATTTTTTTATTCAAAATTCTAAAATATAAGTGAAACTATACAAACCATGCAACCAAATTAGATATAAGAAAATAAAATGCAAGTAACCACTTAAAGATAGAACTTCTTCCTCTTTATCCTCCAGATTTTTGTGTGTGCATGTTACAGGTCCTGTGGGTGAAAGTTCACTTGAAGAAACTACTTAAAGAGCACAAAGTCAAGTAATTGAATAAAATTGTCATAGAAAAATTGTTTGGAGAAAGATTAAATATCAAGGCCTTTTTTCTTCTGACTAAAACTTGACAGTGCGAGACTGCATTTCTGCAGGGTTTCATTTTGTAATTGGTTCACTGGTGCTTGTACAAAACAACATTGATGTTTCAGACTTGAATGTCTGTGGAGCAGTGACGCACTCATGAAATCTCTTAGTATTGTATTCATTTCATATAACCGAATGAGGATTCATTTGAGTGCATAATATTTTTTCTATGAACCTAGTCCTATGAGATTATGAACTTCTAGAAGTCTAGCAATTTTACTGTTTTAAAATCACCTTCTGGTTGTTCTCTGTGACAGTCGGTTCAGAAGAATTGGTTCCGTCAGGTAACAAGAGCATGGTTGATGGATGGCATATCATCCAGTTTGCAGGTGGCAAGAACTCACCAACAAAATTCCACTTGAATCTTTTCTGGTCAACCAATACTAGTCATCCTTCTCAAAAGGCGTATAAACAAGCAGAGGATGCTGCTTCTCTTCTATTAAAACTGAGGACAGATGTAAACATGGTGACACCAAAAGTAGAGAGGGTGCTTCAGAAGCTTCCACATTGGTGTTCCCTCTTCGGTAAATCCACTTCACCATATACATTAGCTTTCCTGATGCTCTTCCTGTTCAATTTTAGTCAGACTTGATGCTATAAGTTTCACTTGGAGGGATGTTTGAAGATGAACATGTGCAGTCCATTGTGGTTAACTCAGTTCGTGGTTATATCATTGTAAAATTTTGACAGTTGCATTGAGCTGCAAGCTGCTTATTACGGTCCCACAAGCAGCAGTAACTTCTTTCCCATTGAGCTGTACTTGTCAGTATACGCTGTTGGCTTACATTGAAGTATATGTCCAACCAAATAAACATGATTATTCTTCTTACGTTGAAGCATATGTTCAACGCAATAAACATAGTTATTTTTCAGCAGTTTAATAATAACAATGCTTGATGGATATGGTTATGATTCGTGTTATTGTCTAATGAGGATCCCTGTAGTAGTCAGCTGCAGTCACGAATCTGAAGTTTTGATGGTAAAAATGAATTATTTCGTAGTTCTAAATATCATAGAATTTGCAATTAAATGTCGCTTCTCTTTCTAATTCAATTTTTTTCACACCCCCCCCCCCTTCTTGAGACTGCATTTGGAAGTGGTACGGAAGTAACGGTCATTTAACTGAGCTATGGCATTCCTCTTCAGCCAAATTCATTCGAACATTTAGGTTAAACGACTTTTTCAGAAAGGTGAAAAAGAGATTTCTTCAAAGGCAACATGACCTTTTGCCTTACAAATCTATTTAACCACTTTAACACAGGAATGGAGTAATTTATTCTAGGGTAATGGGGAGTAAGCTAGCCAATTTACTTCGGGTTTTAATTTGTTTCCAAACGCAGCCTCAAAGATTTATCAAACTTCAATCAGAAGCTCACTAGGCTATGGCCTCGCCCATCTGGAGCGCAAGAGATAGCCGCTTATAGGTGGGGCATGTGCTGCAAAGGAGAAAGGAGAAATTCTTGGTCCCCTGCCCCCATGGAGAAAAAGTGAACCACTTCATCTGATTGGGCTATCATAGAGCAATTAACAATTAATAAAGAAGCAGACATTTAAAGCAGCTCATTTTTTTTTTTTTTTTTTTAAGCAAAATATATTTTTTTTTTTTACTCTATTTTGCTCATTAAGATGTCATAGATAATAATGGAACATCATAACAATCAATAGAATGTCATATGTGAGACATTCTTGCATCCTATGAATAATTATTGAAACATAGTATTATTGATACGGATATCATACTAAGTACAGGATATCATAATATTATCCGAAATGTCATAGGGTTCATAGGAAATCATATAAGACATCAAAAAGTAATAATAATTTTTTTTTTAATTCTATGACATTCTAAACAATATATATGATTTTTTATATAAACATGTTTATATGATATCCTATTGATTATTATGACTTGTCTTGAAGAGAAATGGTATTTTGGTTAGAAAAAATTTGTTAAAAAAAATTGAGCTATATTAAATGCCTATCCCATTATTAATTGTACTACGTAACCCAATCTAATGAAGCAGTGCATTTTTTCTCTATCGAGGGCGTGGATAAAGAATTTCTCTGCTGCAAGGTATGGTCAATTTGATCTTGGCTTTATGGATATATCTATTAATACGTATAAATGATAAATTATCACTTAATAAAAAGTAATTGATGTTATTACCATTGATTTTGTTGTCTCAAGGGGTCTTTTTTTCTCTAATTTATCAGTTTTGGTTGAACAAAAATTTAATTATAAACAACAATATATTATTGTAAAATGGAGCAATACGAGTATGGTTGCACATGTTGCTTATGGTTGGACTGGTCACCAAGATCCACTGTTGAGCTGGTGGACCTTGTCTGACAAGATTGTCGAGTATGAAAGGAAATAGGTTAGGCCTAAGATAAGGTTTTCCGGCATTTACAATCCTGTTTTGGAGAGAATTATGGTTCTTAGGTTGGGGTTGGGCTGATACTGATATCCTAGCCGATGGTTTGCTTAAAATCACAACTATAAATTTGGTATATGTGAGAGAGAAATTATTCTTCTAAAGCTATGCCGTAAAGAATATCATATATTCAAAGATACTTTGGTGGGATGCAGATGATTATGTCTCAGCAATACGTCAACTAGCCTCTTGTGACACCAGCCCAGGCCCTTTATAGACGAAACACTAGGGTGTTATTTCGTATGGGACGATATTTTATATCACCCCAATGATATGAGTTAGGAGATGTAGTCATCTTATTTGACATTATAAAATTCCATTCAGTGATGAAAGATTTAGTGATAGATTCGATAATAATATCATTATATTGTACAGTGATAGCATCACTACATATACCCCAGATATAGCACATCATTGAATATTGATGATGTAGAAGTTATTTTGGCACAAAAATATTCCTTTCATCTTCAATAACCTCCTATAAAAAAAATCATATTATTTTTCTGAACTCAATCTTTCATCTTCAATATCTTCATGGGCGACTTTTATTTTACTGGCAACTTGCATTACCAACAACTTCTCTGACAGCATTACCTAAGGTAAACATACACTCTCTCTTGATCTCTCTCTCTTTCATTAGTTTATAAATTTTGATATATTAGTTTTTATTTTTTAGTTCTAAATTATCATAAAATCGATACTTGCAGTGATGGCAAGATTTTCTCAATCAAAACATTTACAAGAACTTGAAATTTTGCTTTTACAAATAGAAATGATGGAAGAGGTGTATATTGTTTTACTTTTGATTATCATTCTTGTGTTAAATCAAAGATTTAGAAGGAGATTGACATAAGATATATACTCTAGATTGTAAATTAGGTCTTTCAACATACATCAAATGCTTTATGAGAGTGATATGGCTTGTGTTGATAATTGTCGAATAGATTTGATATCTTCTCATAAGCTGTGTATGTTACTAACAACACATGATGGACGCAAGCCCATAAGAAACATTGAAGTTGAAGAACTAATAGCCATGTTCTACACATTATTGCTTAGAATAGTCAAAAGACAACCTGCCCATTCAAGTGAGATAACTAGTAGACACTTTCGTGTGGTGCTACATGCTATTTTGTATCCCCCCAATCTTATTTGCAAAACCTAAGCCTGTGCCTGAAAATTGTCCAGATGACTGATGAAAATACTTTAGGGATTACAATTTTCCAAAACTGTGTTGCTTGCACCAAGGATTCACCCAGCCCTCATTATGATATGTAACAACAACAGAAGCTCAGGTAACAAGGCCTCGTTGGCATCAAAATTGTCTTGTTTCTGCAACAAGCTATCATGTAGAAAGCACAAGTTTCCGAGCCATCTCAGCGTAGAGACAGAATGGCTTCATTCTAGTGAAATCTTATTGTTGCACAAACTTGTCTAGTGCAGAAGTGTCCAGAGCTGCAAACTTTTTAACGGCAGCCAGAACGGCAAGCCCCAACTTCACAGCATCCTCATTGCTTGGTGCCTGTGAAAACACATTTAAGTGGTGAGCATTCTAAAGATCAATGTTCCATGATAAGTCCAGCATAAGGGCTTACCTCAATGTTGAGGGGCAGAACAGGATCATGAAGTGAGAGCCTCAGCAGGAACCAACCACCATGGCCTGAGACCCTAACCTGTACAAGCAGCATGAAGAATTATTATTATTATTTTCAAATATATAGTTTTAGAACCTGATGAATGTTAAGCAATTTTCTGGTTCTATTGATGACTGTTTTTATAATCTACTCAAGATTCCAATCCAGAATACCATAACATTGCTGAATGAGGTTGATCTGTCAAAGATAAAGGTAGCTATTAGAGCATGAATCAACCAAAAAAACATCTTCAGTACAAAATTCCTAAATTCCCATCCTAAATCCAGCAAGAATGGTTAATCTGACGAGGAAAGCAACCATCTCAATGCTTATCAATGATCCATGTGTCCTAAATATAATTTACATTAGTTTTTGAAGGCACAAGCTGATATACGAAAAACATGCTGACTTCAAGAATGACACAAGCTTAATTTAACAGGTTCCAAAGATCATGACCATTAGAACAAAGGGCCTGATTGGGAAATCCAGCAGGATTGGGCTGGATTTCCAGCTGGATTCGTGGATTATGCAGCCTATATGGATATGGACCATTTTAACCCAACACCCCTACAGCTCGAATCCTGTAAGCAGGAAAAAAAGGGACCTCCATGGGCACTTTTTTTTTTCCTTTCTGCAGACCAACAGATCCACATGTTGGGATATAGGCTAGGACTTGTGTAGACTCCTAGAAGACTGCAGGCTAGGGGGGCCAACAGACCCGATTTATCCAAACAGGCCCTAAAAGAATTACCAACCAAACTAACTTGTGTAAATCATATGAATGGCAAGGCAAGTCGTTGTTGTTCCTGTGATGAGAGTTTGATATCAAAGGATGGAGAATGAGAAAGACAGTCTGGGCATCTAGTGACTCTTAATTTATCACAGTTATAGCAGTCAGTATGTCTTAAAAATCATGAATTCAAAAGATACCTTACATTATTAGCAAAAAAAAAAAAAAGGACATACGCCTTCGTAAGTGTTGGATGCCTTTTTCAACTTTGGATCTGAGCTAGTTGTGTTCTCCAAGTGTTTTAGCACTGCTTCTCCATAATCACGAAAAGACCTGGAACAAGCACCAAAACAAGAAACATCAGATCCTTTACTCTTACGATAATACACATTTTGAGCTACAGAAATAATCTGAACTATTTATATAAAAATTTTAGAAGCACATTTAGCAAAATAGTACTCAGATTTTTTAGTTTGAAAAGTTCATCTCTTTCAAATATTAACCTGCTAGAATTGAAGGATAAGATTTTCCACCTGATGATAAATTGAAATTGCAACCATTTATAACTAAGCATTATTTTTATAATTGTTCAGCTTATTCAGAACAGAGATTAAGTGGTAAGTTTCAGGGGAAAAAAGTCACATTCTCTTAATTCTAGCAAGAAGGGCCAGAATGAAAAGAAACAGATCAAAAGCACTAGTAAGAATCTTGGGGTCCTATCAAGAAAGGGGCTTCCAGAATACAAGTTTTCGGCCATTTCCTATTAAAGAAGAAAAGAAAGGGAAAAACACATTAGAAATTACTGTCTGACATACCCTCCTTTAAGGTCTGCATGGTTCTGATCAATCTTCAATCTTAGTTCCACTGCCACAGCAGCTTCCTCCAGGCCGTCTATCAAGTCGATCAGAACTTTGCCACCACTACCTGAACCAGAAGCTCTGGCAGAGGCAAGTTTATTTAAGAGTTTGACCTGCAGAAAATGGCAAATCTTACAAAAGAAGGGGGGAAATAGCATTTGCAAGAGTGCTAATAAATCGATTGTCTGCTGATTGGGTTCCATGTGGAAGGAGACATTTAACAATCAAATAAATGATACAAGAAATGCAGAATGAACATGATAGATTATGCTTACACATGGTTGATTGTGTGCATACATGAGTAAATAATAGTAGAAACAGTTATTGGAATTGAAGCCTAATTGGCTGGCCTTGTTTCATGGATATGGTTCATTTTTACAGATTTGAAGCGGCAAGTGAAATATTTTTCTATGACCAGCTCTCAGCCTGATGCCAACACTTCTGTGAGATGATGCGAACCAATGAGGTTCTGGCAAGAGAGGGACCCGAAATAATAACCAGGGCCAATTGATGGAGAGGACCTAAGGTCATGCAGCTTAAGCTCAGGAACCAGAGTGCAAATCAAACAGAATTTAACAAAAGAGATGTCAACATGGGGATGTATATGTGTGGTAGTTCGGGTAATCACAGTGCATAAATAAAAACTCCACAGTAAATTCTGAGATACTGACCATGAGGTATGCTCCATCATCAAGCCAATGATTCTCCTTCAAAGCTCCATGGCCACTAGTTTCAATGGCCAAATGTGACTCCTCACCAATAGAATTCTGCCATTGTTTTACATTGAGTAAGATCCTGCTGTTGCAGTGATGGTTTAATGGGCTTTGATTCTTTTAGAGAACAAAATACAAATGGCAAATATGTCATATTTCGAAGTAAAATGAATTGCATGCTGACTCAAGGAAACATAGGCAGCAAAGTTTTTTATGTGGTCTGAATCATCAGTTACAATATATATTGCCAGAACTCAATACTAAACAAAACCATTTCACTAATCTCTATTCCGCTTTATGATAAATAATTTTAATTCAACAATGCAGAAAAGAAAATATAAAGCAGCTCATGATCTTCACAGTATACTTTGTCATTTAAAAAACTACAGATTTGGGTTGCTAATAAGTGCAATATAAGGTTAACCATTAAACCATCATAGCTTTGCACTACTTTAAATGCACAAGCAAATAAGATTGAAGATTAACCATAAATGCCCTCATAATAAAGTTGAACATTAAACCAATGGAACCATTTTGACAACCATGTTCTAGACTCAACATTGTGGAAATACTACAATGTTTAATCAAGGCCAACTAATCTGCACTTGTAAATAATGAAAAAAATTGAAAACTCATCCATATGTATCCATACCTACAACATAGTACAATGCCAGCAGATTGTTGGAACAAAGAGGTGTCTACCTATTAGCATATCATCCATGCTGACCTCTATTGCTTCTTATTAGCTTGTACTAAGAAGTAACAACATGGTGCACATGTAGCGATATGTAACTGTATGAACTTCTAAATTGCTTTCCCATTTCAATCCTATGCCCAACCATTCCTTGAAGCTTTCTTTCAATTAGACATGGTTTGCAACTCTTCATAAGGTGTTTATTTCTTGGCTGTGAAGATTTGAAGGTCATATTTACACTCTTATGGTAATGAAATCTGCATCAGACTAGTGCCCTCTTCAGATACAGAGCAGAGGAGGGAAAAGAAAGAATGGAAGAGAGAAAAAGAACTGAAAAGGTGGTTTTGCAGAAAAGACGGATACTAACTTTCTCCTCTCCTAATGAAATGAGGGAATTTTCTCTTAAGTTCTCTTCTCTCGATTCTCCCAACCCAAAGAGTGTAAAGGTTTGAAGCAATGAATTCCGTACCAGCCCAAACCGACCGGTACACCCCATACCAAACCGGACCGGCAGGGAACCGGGATGATTCGGCCAAGGAGAACGATACACCAAAGAAGGAGAGGAAAGAGAGGAAGAGAGAGAGAGGAGGAGAGAGAGAGGGAACACGATGCCGCCGAAGGCCGACAGTAGCCCGCTCGGCCGTTGGAGGGCCACAAAAGCCTCTGCGGCTCGGTGCCGTCCGATAGAGCTTTTAAACGAGTGAAAAAGAGAGAGAGGGAGCGATGTACCTGAGAGAGGTGCAGTCCGCGGAGGGCTGCGGAGTTTGCCAAGTGACCGCCATAGCCACCGAGCTACGGAAACCGCATAGGTGGAGTGCAGCCGCAGAACAGTAGCAACCACCTCTGTTCCTTCATCGCATTTTCTTAAAAATGCCAATGAATAGCCGGCAATGGGTTTGCCGGCTTCACTTTTTGAATTTTAAAAAAAAAAGTTAAAAACAATAAAGCCGACAATGGGTTTGCCGGCTTCACCGTTTTTTTAGATTTTTCTAAAAAAATCGATCAAATAGGGGCATTACCGACTTCATCGTTTTTCAGATTTAAAAAAAAAAAATCGATGAAATAGGGGCATCACCCTTGTTTCATGTCCGTGGCACCGTAGGCGTGGAGTACGCTGTTCAGCGGCCACGACGGATCACCAAAGACCAGCAAATCCATTACGACTTCACTATTCATCTTCGTTTTTAAAAACAATCGACGAGTGAACAGAGGTGGCCCCTGTTTGGCGGGCGTGGCCGTCCAATGGCCATGGCGGCCATCCGGTGCCCTCCGACAACCTCTCCACCGGCTGTGCCTCCCTCCGGTACCATTGCTCCCCCCTCTCTCTCTTTCTCGCTTTATTAAATGCCATGTCAAGCACTGCCAAGCCGCGAAAGCCTTCGCAGCCCTCCAACAGCCTCAACAAAGAGGCCAGTGACGTCCCTTGTCTCCCTCCCCTCCTCTCTCTCTCTCTTCCTCTCTTTCCCTCTCCCTCCTCCAGTGTGCCATTTTGCTCAGCCGAACCATCTTGGTTTGCCTCTGAGATGGCTCAGAACGCTCTGAACCGTCTGGCTCGAGACGGTTCACCGATCCTTGGTGTTAGTTCTAGAACCTTTCTAAGGATAGCAAATTTTTGCATCAATATGTGCCAAATTGCCTATTGTTGTCGTAGAATGACAGACTATCCGTATTTTGCTGGCCCCACACAAGCATAATTAGTTGATCATCATTCTCTAATCCATGCAAAGATTTTGGAGTAGGACAATGGTTTTTAACACTTTGGAAACTTGCTCAAATGAACCACATGGCCATACATTCTCTGAATACTGAAGGTTTATCAAAGAAAGCTTGTGCTATGAGTAGACATGTGGTTAGTGGTTACATTGAGAAGAAAGTATCAAATCTTTGCACCAAGTTTTATCATTCAAACATCATCACACACATTTAAAAACATAATAAAAAAAACTCATAAGACATAAATAGTGCTTAACAAATTAAATGTTACCAAACGAATTGCTTCATCAATGACATTTTTGTACCCTCTTTTGAACCGGTGATGCTTTCCCCCTGTAAGATAACAAAAGAAAACAGTATACTAACATCTTTACTATCTTAAGACCGTATAAAATGGACTACTTACCTAGTTTCTTTTCAATAAACGAGGTCAAGCCATCTGAAGTCACACTGTCAGTAACAATAGTAGTTCCCGGATGCTACTTGCAAGATCACAATCATAGAAAAGTAAACACCAACGTCAAACTTTATTTGGCATATGAAATGTTCAAGAAAGAAAGACTTACTTCCTCAAGTACAAGAGCTGACATCAAAGCAATAAGTCTATTACGGTTGAACTCACGACCACTGGAATCTACTGCAGCAGATCTGTATAAATTATTTTAATAATGACCAAATGTGCATTATGACAAACAGCAAGAAAACATAAGATATGCATCACCACCTGTCAACGTCTGTATCAAATATGATACCTAAATCTGCTTTATTCTCCAGGACTGCCTGGGTTATTGCTTTCATGGCAGCTTTATCCTCAGGGTTGGGAATATGGTTTGGAAACATGCCTGATGTGCCACATCCCCCACCCCCCCCCAAAAAAAAAACAAAAAAAAAACAACCCCCAACAAAAAAATAAAAAAAATTAAAAAATTAAAAAAAAATGATACATTTGAACCATTGCACCATACGAAACAGTAATATTCAGACAAATGCAGTCAGCTGTTACCATCTGGCTCCAAAAACTGACTTCCAGTTGTAACCACACCCAAAGGTTCAAGTACCTTTCCCTGGTAAAAGCAGTAAAATGAGCCCACAAAACTAGCAATATGTAATTACAAGGATAACTTATCCGGTTGATAATGATTTTGAAGCCATCTATGGAATTGTGTTATGATACTACGGAACACAAACATACAAACATACCATTAAGAATCAAGAATGCACAGTTGTGAATGAAGTGACTTTATTCACCTAAAAAACGTATAATATATATCTGTCAATAGTAAAGATGCTGTCTAAGGGACAACTGCATTATTGGTTAATTCATTTTGTCAAAGACTCAAAGGAAACATCCATCTCATTAGCTTCTTTAGCAGAAATTTAGTACCATGTTTGTAGTAATGATTAGTTGTAATGTACTGCAATTTGCTTTGCGGTGATAGCAACAATGTTGGAGGCAAAGAAGCTGCATATATCAGAACTCCACATTGCATTGATATCACACGGATAATATAATGGAGTGATTAAATAATAAATCTTCTAGTAAGAGTCAAACACATTTATTTATAGTTATTTGTGTGAGTTAAATAAGATAAGGGGGTTTATAAAGAAAAGGTGATCAGATCAGTCTTAAAACTTGAGTCACTGCATCATCCTTGCATTATAATGGATTTCCATGAAAGAAAAACAATTTAAGTATCATTCACACCTTTGAGAAGTCATTGACTAGTGGGATTTGCAAAGGAAGAAATGACTAACTTGTCGTTACAACTTACTAGTGTTTGGCACATGCCTTGCACATGCTTTTATCAGGAGCTGCAATTATAACTCTACACAGAAGCAACTGGAATATAGTTATAGAAAACAACTGAAAAAAAAAATTATGGGAAGGCCTCAAATTCCAGCTTACATACTGGACTCTGGGCTTTCTTTCTATATACAGAGAAAGCTAGCTATCAAATTGGTATAAAAAGTGAAGTACATGGATATCTTTGATGCAACAGGAGACTAACAACTTCATCCTTTGCATGCAGTGGGTCACTACTTGGTGTTATGGTAAACACAAGTTTAGAGTTTCATGAATATCGCGTAGGGACTGTATATGTGCATTGGGATAATAGCTCCAAGAATTGAAGCATAATTGATGAACATTAATAATTTGCACCTGATGCTAGCTCTGTGGATGCATTTTTCAAACTGCCTTCAATTTTTTTCCATCCATCAAATACACCATCAAATATAATTTTTGGTAGAAATGATGTCTTCACATAGAGTGAAGTGTTCACATAAACACACCAAACAATTTATGTTTCAGCATGTTAAATGGATCATCATGTGACTGTCATATGTCCAGCAGATTTTTGAATCTTTACATGGCTGTACATGAAATTTTTAAGACTACCCCAGACTCTTCCAATCCAACTATCTTAAAAGATAACACCTTTTACTTTTGCTGTAGCAGCGGACAGGTTGTATACATTTCGAGTGTCCATGATAGAGAATTGTAACATCTTATGAGCTCGTCTTCACAAAGACTACATTGTCATCTTGTTATTATCCTGAAGAATGATTTCTTAGATTTCTTGATACTCATTCCATACAGAAGACATTTTCTTTCTCCTCCTCCCAAACACATTTCTACACTGAGAAATAATCACCCTCAACAATAAGGGCTTCATTTGCACTCTAGCCGCTAGATGCTTATCTAAATAAGCCTGTCATATTATTGAGTTATTAACAACAACAAA
This sequence comes from Elaeis guineensis, assembly GCF_000442705.2. NCBI lineage: Eukaryota > Viridiplantae > Streptophyta > Magnoliopsida > Arecales > Arecaceae > Elaeis > Elaeis guineensis. The sequence goes on along the minus strand of NC_026003.2, from coordinate 12,370,801 downwards.
AGGGGAAAACATTAGTTGGATTCATGATATGATAAACCTACAAATGACCTAAAAATTTCAGTGTGGATGACAATAATATGGATTCTCGACTTGAAATGACTGTGATCAAAATTTCAGTGCAGATAACAGATCCATGCAGAATGATGTTGAAGAAATCACTCCGTTAAATGCAAGAAAGAAGGCAAAATATGTCATTATATAAAGCTAGTCTTTGGGAGGCTCTAAGCCTTTCAGTCACTTATATAGGCACTGGAACCTTGTATAGGTTGCCGGTTACCAAAAGACAAGTAAAAGGTGCTTTTTAAGAAAGTTGGTTGGAATATGAGAGTAGCCTTACAAATTTCAAGCATGGCTATACAATGATTTGAAAAGCTATTAAGTATATGATAATGTACTCATACACAAGTACCTGTTCAATTGTGTTTACGAAAGCTTCAACTCACCTCTGTGAAAATATCACATACCATCGGAAAGACTATATCACTACATACAAGATAATTTAAAAAAATTAAAGGTAGTGTTAGAGGGTCCACAGAGTTGATCTCACCATGCTTTTCAGAGAATCAAGTCAATATATCCAATATGTGTCTCACGAGACATTATAGTGATAACAATTGGTGATTAAATAAGTCAATAATAACATATGTGATGTACAATTCTCACAACAAAGTTGCTATTCTTTGTGCTATTTGTTGCTTCCTAATTAATAAGGAAACTAAATCAAAGTTCCCATCATAGCACAGGCAATGCATGCAACAGGAATACAAGAATGACAATTTTGAGTGACAAATTGACATTGAAAAAAGAATTTCACAATCTCCATATCCACTAGAAGTTAATAGTTATGTATTCCCTATTCAAAATTGAAAAGTTCAAATGGAGCCTTCCAAAGAAAATATGCGGCAATGCCCATCTAGTTTAAGAAATACCTGCCAGGGTCAAAATTCACGCACTGAAAAATTAAAATTACCATACTACCCTTGCCATTAGTTTCCCCCAACTTCAGGATCCACCTTCTCTAGGACTGCATCCCTCTGGTTTGGATCTATGTACTTGCATGTCATTTGTTTATGTTCATCAGATGAACAAATCTTTTGCCTCCATCCTAGGTTTTCCTATGATGAGATTGTTAAATCGTCATTGTAATAACTTAATATCTTATCCATCAGATTTTTCTTTCATTTTTGTGTGCTAACTTTCATTATCAGACAACATCTGTGATTGACATAAAGTTTTGCTCACTGGAAACATTTCACTCGTAATCACTCTATGGTTGTGCTGTCAATATGAGAAATTAGCATCGAATGCTTAATACTTTGCCGTCTTTCATCATCAGACAACATATGAAAATACTTCCTGTGATGATGAGTCTTCAGGGTCATTTTTTTATTTTCTTTTGCTAATTAAAGCTAGCATCTTGTTGTTATTATTGATTTAATTTTGGATTTCTTTTAGATACATGTTTTGCTTTGAAAATGTTTCATCTTGAATTCTACATCTCCAAAAAGAATATGAAATTACCGCAAAAAAACCACCTGCTCCATTCCCTGCATCCACAATTATATGAAATCCCTCCAGTGGCTTCTCTGAAAGTAAAGTAAATAAAGAAAAAAAAAATCAGCACATTATTGGTAAATGCTAAGAGGACATTTTGCATAAGAACTTGTAATTAGTCTTCCCATATATGTGATGCAACACACTTCTAGACCCTTCCCTCTAATGATTAATTAAATCTTATGAAAATGGGTGCAAGAGAAATTAGCCTATGATAACAATAATAAATAATCTCTGCCACATAGTTCCTAATGTATACTTCCACACCCACCGCCACCACATCCACCACCCCCGCCCCCTTCCTCCTTACAAACTCCCAAAAGGAGGGGACAGTTGTAGATTAGTAACTCAGGAAGTCGTATACGTTGAATGAATATAGTTTGGAAATCTGAATTGTAGGCTGAAAATCAAACTGGCAAAGCAATTTTGTGCTAAAAGGTTTAAAATATGAGAAAAAGCATACCCACGTTCCCTGCATCTCTACGAACTGCAGCTACAAGATCAGCAGTATAAACTGTCATGTAATCCACCTTTCTAACAGCTGCATTCGCAGCTTCTTCTGATTCCTTCAGGCTTGTATCTGTGAACTTCTCATATATATTTGCAGCATGCTCCAAGATGTCTTTAATGTCAGCTTTTCCAAGTCCACCAGCTCCAGTGAAAAACTTAAAGCCATTGCGATTATAGGGAAGGTGACTAGCTGCACACAACAAAATCATCTTAGTGGACCTCACTCCTAAATAAAGCTGATTGAGGTTGCATAGCAAGATCTCTGGGAAAAAGTCAATTAGCAAGCATGAAGATATTACGAAATAAGATGATGAAATTCCTGAGATAGTTTCATTTAAAAGGTTAGAGGCTTACATACCATATAAATTTTGATTAAACAGGATTAAAAGAGAAGAAAACCAACAACCAAGCAAACTAGAGGGAATTTATAGAAAATGATTTGATGAAACTCAAAGAGAACAAAATGCTCTAGGACAAGAGGTAGGCCATATTAATAAAAAAAAAAAAAAAACCCACAAATCAGTTACCTGGTTCTCTCAACAATGATTATGACCAAGTTCTTAACAATTCCCCAAAACCTGAACATCAAGGATAGCTGTGCAGTGTGCTTTGAATGCAGGTAGTCCAGAAAACTTGCAAAATTAAAGCTTAATCTAGGAAAATGCTTGTCAAAATAATAAGAAATGAAGAAATGCCTAAAGAGCATCATGAATTGCCTACATGTGCAATAAGTTTGACCCATACAAAAAGTTTTGGAAGAAACTCTAAAACTAGAGTTCTGGCTGAAACTGGAAATTTTCCATTTCAGTTTTGGAGTTTCAGCTCCCATGATCTAAAGAATAATTTAGCTCATTTAAAAATCAGGAATTATGAGAGAATTTATCAAAAAGTTTTGGAGAGCATTATATCATAGCCATCACCATCAGATATGAAAGAAAAAAATAAAAAAAAATTTTGCTTTACTGCATGTTAGAGGAGATTCAACACAGAATATATGCTTCTAGTGCATAAGGATTATAGGCCACACAGCTATAACAGACATCTGAACAGTTTGAAACAGGAAGTCTCCTGCCACGTTACAACTTACAAGGATCTCAAACTTGATTAATATGAATAGTAAGAACCACAGTATACTTGCATATTCCCCATCCAAAAAAACTATGTAGCAACCATCAAAAATCTAGGAACAATTAAGAAAGCTATAACATGACACTGAATAGTTTGAAACAGGTGGCCTCTATGCCATGTTACAAGGATCTCAAATTTGACTAGTATGAATAGTAGGAACCACAGTTTACTTTAATATTTGTTAGGATGTTCTGCTCCTAATGACAGCTTTTCGGGAGAGAAGTACCTCCAAGAACAACGAAATAGAAAGGAAAGTAATGCTATTGCTGATATTTAATGCAGAAAAATAAGAAATTACAACTCAAGATGCCTTCCGAAAAGATGACTCCCCATATTTATAGCCTAATTACTTGATATTCAAGTTAGCTTAGGGCCCAAATAACTTAACTCCCAAGCATGGAATGCCGTACCGGGCCGAACCGCCCTGTCATGCCCCGAACCCAATAGCCGGTTCGGATACGTGATGGCCGCACACTCCTTAGAGCAAACCCTAAAGAATATGCAAGCCTAAAATAATTCATTACATCCTCAACATCCATTATGTCTAATTTCAATAATAACTTGTAAAACTTGCATAATTACAATTGAAATTCTTTCAGTCCTCTGTCAGATATCATGACATTCTATCTATTCATCTGCTCACCCGCAATCCAAACCATAGCCAATCATAAGCGTCCTGTATCTCTGAGAAGAAAAAGAAAGATGAAGGAGTGTGAGCTTTACAGCCCAGTAAGAATTCCTATATCACACTGATATAATAATATAATCTGAAAATAAGAATAAACAATAAAATATAAAATCTCATGTTCAATATCCGGAATGACATAAACATCTATAAATTATCTGTCTTGTCAAAAGAAATACATCATCATATGTTAATGGGTGAAATACTTTTATTCGACAATTGTTTCATGTCTTATCTTTCATTTTTCTTTTCATAATCATATGATTTTTAATCTTTTCTTTCTGGCTCTGGACTAACCAAGTCTATACCTCAATCATCATCCGAATCAATTTTACTTAAAAGCTTTTAAGGCTATCCAGGATGAGCTCCTGGCCGGCTGTCCCACATACGAAAGCCCGTGAGAGGCTGTCCCAGGCATAAGCTCTGCGGCTGTCCCAGCATGAACTCCTGGCCAGCTGATCCACCTATAAGCCAGTGGGGGCTGTCCCACGCATAAACTCCTGACGGACTGTTCCACATGACAAGGCTAGTCCATACCAAATCTCTCTTTTTCATTTAATCATTATGTGTTGATTTCATCAAATCAATTCCAACTTACATTATGATCAATTTAGATATGTCATATCCATATAATCATGCCATCAATCTCTGATACATATATATATTGACATAACATACTTATGCTCAAAATCAAATAATAGTATCTCAGATATAATAAATTCATCGATCTTAAATCTGATGATGCAAAACCAACAGTAAAATAACATATATATAATGATGATCATGTACAGGATTCTTACCTTTACTGGTGACTGATCCAAGCATAGAAATTAATGTTCTTCTTAGATTTATGAATTTTAAAAATAAGATATTCCACTCCATATTTTATGCAAACAATCGAATCTCTTCATGATCCTGATCAAATATAAAAATCATATATGAAAAAATTAACGATAATCGATCCTAATAACACAAATCCAGGATTTCTCCTAGGATTACCCAAAATCGGATTTGTTTGAGTATCTGGACCCTCCATTGGTCCACAAGACTTCTAGAGAGAGAAAATCTATGAAGAAAAAATTTTAGAGATAAAATTTTAGAGAGAGAGTGGAGAGAGTGAAGAGAGAATCTTCGTATCTTTCAGATGAAAAAATTATGATTGAGATCATCAGAGGTTATATCAGGATGACTCAATATGAATTAACCATGATCGATGTTATAAATTTCGAATAAGGATCGGATCGGAATCTAATCTACTGCATGAATTTCGAAGCAATCTCAGGCCATCTTATTTTCATCTCAAGTTTATCCTAGGATCCGTGATGAAATCAGAGAGGAAGAGAAAGATCCTAGAGAGACAAAATCCATAAAGAGAAGGTAAAGAGAATGAGAAGAATAAGAAAGAGAAAAGAGAGAGAAGGAGGAGAGGAGAGAGAAAATTCTCTCATTTTTTTTTTCTATTTTTCTTTTTCTTTTTCTCTTTTTCTTTTTCTTCTTCTTTCTTTCTTTTTCTCTCTTCCCGGCTGAACAGAGGATGGACCAAGGGGGACTCAGTGGCTTGGCTCCGACGAGGGGGGAGCTTGGCCAGATGTCCGGCAGTGACGGTTGACGGTGGTGAGGCAAGGGATGGCAGCGGCAAGGTTCGGCCGGCAAGAAATCAAGAAAAATCGAAAAAATAGAGTACCACCATTTTTTTTTATTTTCTGATCATTGGCGATCACCGACGGCCAATACCTTCAGGAAAGAGAGATAAAGGGACGAGGGTCCTATCCTAGGGGTGAGACACTGCAAATGGCGATGCTGGTGGCCAGAAAAGAGGGAAGGTGGCCCGACCGAACAGGGATTCACCCTTTTCTTGGATTTTTGACGATCCCGACGGCCGACAAGGGTCTAAAGCCATGAGGAGAAGGGAAAGAGGGAGAAGAAGAAAAATTGAAGCCTTACCTGAGCTCCGGTGGCCTCTCCGACCTTCGATTTCTGACGAACATGAGAAGAAGATGATGCGGCTTCCACGGAGAAAAGAGGAGGAATCGAGCTCAACGATCATCGTGGAGGCTCTTGAGGGAGGGGGGAGGCTTGTTTATAGAGGATCCTAGAGCTCCAGTAGTCCTAGGACTCTTTTCCATCCGAGATTCATCGGAGAAGAAGACTCCCATTGGAAAATGAGAAGATCCCGATGGAGTCTTTTTCTCCGATGAATCTCGGATGGAAAAGAGTCTAGGACCACTGGAGCTCTAGGACCCTCTATAAACAAGCCTCCCTCCTCCCTCAAGAGCCTCCACGGCGATCGTTGAGCTCGATTCCTCCTCTTTTCTCCATGGAAGCCGCAGCATCCTCTTCTCGTGTTCGTTGGAAATCGGAGGTCGGAGAGGCCACCGAAGCTCAGGTAAGGCTTCAATTTTTCTTCTCCCTCTTTCCCTTCTCCCCATGCTTTAGACCCTCGTCGGCCATCAGGATCGCCAGAAAATCCATGAAAAGGGTGAACCCCTGTTCGCCCGGGCTATCTTCTTCTTTTCCGGCCACCAGCACCGCCGTTTGCGGTGTCTCACCCCTAAGATAGGATCCTCATCCCTTTATCTCTCTTTCCTGAAGGTATTGGCTGCCAGTGACTGGCCAATGATCGAAAAATAAAAGAAAAACGACGGTACCCTATTTTTTCAATTTTTCTTAATTTTTGCCTGTCGAACCTTGCCGCCGGCCATCCCTTGCCTCACCACCATCGACCGTCACTGCCGGACATCCGGCCAAGCCGCCGCCCCTCGCCGAGCCAAGCCATCGAATCCCCTTTGGTCCATCCTCTGTTCAGTCGGAAAAGAAAAAAAAAGAAGAAAAAAAAAGAAAAAGAAAAAGGAGAGAATTTTCTCTCCTCTCCCTCCTCTCTCTTTCCTCTCTCTCTCTCAACCTTCTCTCTCCATCTTCTCTCTCTAGATTCTCTCTTTATTTTCTCTCTCTAGACCTTTCTCTCTTTATGGATTTTGTCTCTCTAGGATCTTTCTCTCCTCTTTGATTTCATCACGGACCCTAGGATAAACTTGAGATGAAAATAAGATAACATGAGATTGCTTCGAAATTCGTACGGTAGATCGGATTCCGATCCGATCTTTATTCAAATTTATAACATCGATCATGGTTAATTCATATTGAGTCATCCTGATATAACTCTGATGATCTCAATCATAATTTCTTCATATGAAAGATACGAAGATTCTCTCTCCACTCTAAAATTTTATCTCTAAAATTCTCTTCATGAATTTTCTCTCTCTAGAAGTCTTGTGGACCAATGGAGGGTCCAGATACTCAGACAAATTCCGATTTTGGATAATCCTAGGAGAAGTCTTGGATTTGTGTTATGAGGATCGATTATCGATAATTTTTTCATATATAATTTTTATATTTGATCAGGATCATGAAGAGATACGATTGTTTGCATAAGATGTCGAGTGAAATATCTTATTTTCAAAATTCATAAATCGAAGAAGAACATTGATTTCTATGCTTGGATCAGTCACCAGTAAAGGTAAGAATCTCTGTACATGATCACCATTATATATATGCTATTTTACTGTTGGTTTTGCATCATTGGTTTTGCATCATCGGATTTAAGATCGATGAATTTATTATATCTGAGGTACTGTTATTTGATTTTGAGCATAAGTATGTTATATCAATATATATGTATCAAAGATTGATGCATGATTATATGGATATGACATATCTAAATTGATCATAATGTAAGTCGAAATTGATTTAATGAAATCAACACATAATGATTAAATAAAAAAGAGAGATATGGTATGGACTAGCCTTGTCATATGGAACAGTCCGTCAGAAGCTTATGCGTGGGATAGCCCGTCAGGAGCTTATGCCTGGGACAGCCCCCACTGACTTATAGGTAGATCAACCGGCCAGGAGCTCATGTCTGGGACAGCCCACCAGGAGCTTATGCCTGGGATAGCCTCTCACGGGCTTTCGTATGTGGGACAGCCAGCCAAGAGCTCATCCTGGGACAGCCTTAAAAGCTTTTAAGTGGAAATTGATTTGGATGATGACTGAGGTATAAACTTGGTTAGTCCAGAGCCAGAAAAAAAAGATTAAAAATCATGTGATTATGAAAAGAAAAATGAAAGATAAGATATAAAATAATTGTCGAACAAACGTATTTCACTGATTAACATATGATGATGTATTTCTTTTGACAAGATAGATAATTTATAGATGTTTATATTATTCCCGATATTGAACATGAGATTTTATATTTTATTGCTTATTCTTATTTTCAGATTATATTATTATATCAGTGTGATATGAGAATTCTTACTGGACTGTAAAGCTCATATCCCTTCATCTTTCTTTTTCTTCTCAGAGATACAGGACGCTCATGATTGGCTATGATTTGGTTGCAAGTGAGCAGATGAATAAATAGAATGTCATGATATCTGATCAGAGGATTGAAAGAATTTCAATTGTAATTATGCAATTTTACAAGTTATTACTAAATTAAACATTATGGATGTTGAGGATGTAACGAATTATTTTAGGCCTTGCATATTCTTTAGGACTTGCTCTAAAGAGTGTGGGCCATCACGTATCCGAACCGGCTGTTGGGTTCGGAGGTGTGACAGAATGGTATCAGAACTTAAGTTATGATCATTGAAATTATGATATAAGTGATTAGGATATAATAGAATAATATCAGAGCTTAGATTTAAGATCACTAAAAATTATGAAGTGATATCAAAACTTTATGTAAGATCAATAAAATTGACAGAATGATATCAGAGCATAGTTATGATCATTAGAGATTATAATATAAGTGATTAGAATATTACAGAATGATATCAGAGCTTAGTTATGATCATTGAAGATTATGATATAAGTGATTAGAATGTGATAGAATAATATCAAAGTTAAGTTTAAGATCACTAAGATTATGAAGTGATATCAAAACTTTATGTAAGATCAATAGGATGTGACATGCCTGGTACGGGCGTACCAAACGGACCGACGGCCAGTCGATCCGATTCGGCCATTTTCCTCAAAAATAGCTCCGAATCGCATCGAATTGGACGGTTCGGCATCATTCGGTGCCATACCACCCAAAATCGGGTGGTATGGCTCGATACTGTTCGGTTCGACGTTGAACCGAACTGTACCAACATTCTTCACGTGGGGGGAGTGGGGGTGTGGGGTGGGGTCTGAGCTGTCTTTTAGTGACAGCCCATGTGGGTTGTCTGAGAGACCCAAAGTCTGAGAAGAACTCCCGAGCTCGCCTTCATGAGATACTGAAAAAATTAGAAAAAAAAAATTCCATCAAATTGCAGCACTAGTTCGAGGAGACTAATTTTTGGCCGAAAGTAAGGTAATGTATTATTTTTTAGTAAATATTTATTTTTTATATTTTTATTGTTAAAAAAAATAAGAACGAAGAAGTATGAAAATAAAAAAAATCATGCCAAATTTTATGATTTTGGTATGATTTGATCATATATGATAGATCTTTGAAAGATCTACATGATGACATTAAAATCATTAATTTTTATTAATTATATATTTTTTAAATATTTATATATATTTATTCGTAAAAAAATTATTAAAAAAATAAATTCAAAAAAATAAAAAATCAGAGTTTCAGAATCATGTTTAGAATGATTCAAGCTACTTAAATCTAACTTCAATTTTTTTTAATTTTTGAAATTAAAAAATATTTTTACAATTATTTTAATAATAAAAAAATATTATCAAATAAAAAAATATAAAAATAATGTTATATTTTAGTTAATTCAAAAATATTATTTGAAGCATATAACATTTTTTTTGAATTTATAAATTTTAAAATTATTATTAAATTTTTTTGAATTTATATATAATATTTTTTAATAATTATTAAACTATCATATTTTGTTATACTTGCAGATATTTGTAAAAAAAATTCAGAGCGTAATATTCGTTGACTTTCATTAATTATATTTTTTTAATATATATATTTATTCATAAAAAAATATTAAAAAATAAATTAAAAAAATAAAAAATCAAAGTTTCAAAATCATGTTTAGAATGATTCAAGCTACTTGAATCTAAGCTCAAATTTTTTTGAAATTTTTGAAATTAAAAAATATTTTTATAATTATTTAAATAATAAAAAAATATTATCAAATAAAAATATGTAAAATTAGTATTATATTATAGTTAATTCAAAAATATTATTTGAAGCATATAACATATTTTTTTTGAATTTATGAGTTTTAAAATTATTATTAAATTTTTTTAAATTTATATATTATACTTTTTTAATAATTATTAAACTGTCGTATTTTGTTATACTTGCAAAATGAGTAAGAAGAAAGATTCAAAACGTGACATTAGTTAGGATCCGGCGAGATGCTCTCGGCTCGGCATCATTGGAGATGCAAATGGTGCACCACAGAGTTCAAGGGAGGAGGGGTGACTAAAGTTGAAACAGCACTTGACTGGTGTTATCCTGATGTGTCCTGGTCGAAATGCCCATAGGAGATCCAATAGTTGATGAAAAAGCACTTTACTGATTCGAAAGGAGCAAAGGAACAGGCAAAGCAGAAGAGGACGGAAGTGGACCGTCGAACTGCTGAGCCACCTTCTTATCACTGTAGAGAGTCAGAGGAGGCTTCTACTCCAGATGATGAGGTACAGATTGAGCTGTCATTCAGACGAGCTTGACTGATCAGTACCGACAGGAGGAGATGGCCAAGTATAGAGAGTGATTTAGACCATCATACTAGAATCGGGATCTAGATCAGCAACCGATGGAGGAGAATTCGAATTCAGAACTACCTCAGTCAGAGAGCCCGATGGTAGGAGTAGACATAGCATGTCATCTTTGTTGGGAGCTTTTGGCAGTAGGAGAAGATCTTTCAAAGATATTCCAGCAGAAGCCACCATCATAATTTGAATCTTGAATCCACATGCTTTTTCCAAAAGGATTCAAAGCAGCAGAGGATTGACACTGGTGAAAAAAGATAAGAAAAAGGATATGTGGCAAACTATTGGATCATGGTTTCATTTCAGCCATATTCAGCAAATGCAGCAGGCAATCTTTACTATCTATCTACCATTTCAGCCATAGAGGCTGCCGGCCAGGGTGTAGATCGCCAGACCTAAAGACATCTATGGTTAGCTTTTTACAATAACAAAGAAGATCTGTAGAGATGGATTGCTTCTTACAAGAATAAATGGCCTACATACGGACTGACAGTGATGTGTAATGGTTGGACTGTCCTATAGATGGAGCATCATTAATTTTTTGACATACTGTGAAAATTTTTTTTTCACAAATCAATTGATGCTTCAGATAAGACGTACAATGCCACATATATCCTGGGTCTGATGGAGGAGATGATTGATTCAGTGGGTGAACAGTATGTATGCAGGTCATCACAGACAATGAGCCACAATATAAAGCTATCGGAGAGTTGCTGATGAGCAGCGACCATAGATATACTGGACCCCATGTGCTGCACATTGCATTGATCTTATATTGATGGATATTGGGAAGATTCGTAGGTACAGCAGGTAGTGAAGATTGTCTAACTATTACCAGATTCATCTACAATCACACATGGATCCTTTCATTGATACGGACATATACTGAGGAGAGATCTTAAGACCGGTATCACATAATTTGCTACCAACTACATGGCACTTGATAGTCTTCTTCAGAAGAAAGCAGCCTTACGTCAATATTTGTCAATGTCGAGTGGCAGGAGAGCAGATATGCGAGAGCCGGCACTGATGAAAGTCAGGTGGAAAACTTGGTGACGAGTAAAACATTCTATCAGCGGGTTGAGAAGATAGTGAAGGCTATTAAGCCATTATATGAGGTGCTTCACGTCGTGAATAGTGAAAGATACCTCCAGATGGGCTTCTTATATTACATGATGGAGAGGGCAAAAAAACATATCAGTGAGAATGATCTGAAGCATGTCAAAAATTCATTAACATCATTGAGCGCCGTTAGAACTATCAGATGGGTAGAGATTTGCATCTAACCGTAAGTATGGATTCAAAAATATTTTAAAATAATTTTTTTTATACTTGTAAAAGTATACTTAATCAATTATGGAATTTATCTGCAGCTTATTATTTAAATCTGAGATTCCAGTATACCATTCTAAATAGATATGGATAATGAGCTTCTTGCTGCTCTTCGTAGTGTGATATATAAGATGGTGCTCGATCAAAAATCGCATCATTGTGTCTGCAAGAGGTATGCTAGTTTAAAACAGATGTGATTATTCAACTGAATTCGATCTGTACTCAATCATATATTATAAATTTAATAAATATATTTTTTTACAACGAAACAGTTTAGAGAGAGATCAGATAGCTTTGGAGTCCCATCAACTGTCATAAGCAAAAAGCAGATGAATCCAGATAAATTACATATCAATAATGAGCAACATAGATTGACATCAAATGCTTAATAATGTCATAAAATTTGATATGTAATTTTGCTTTTGCAGCTGAATGGTGGATTCATTTTGAAATATCCACAGAACATTTGAGAGGTGTGGTTGTCCGCATTCTTTCCTAGACGGTCTCTGCTAGTGGCTGTAAGCGCAATTGATCGACTTTTGCCCTTATCCACAGCAAACAGAAAAATCATCTAACACAAAAGTACCTCAATGATCTTGTATATGTTCACTATAATCTGAGGTTAAAACTAAAATGCATTCGGAAGAAAGTACAACTAAAGTACACTGATCCGATACTAGATGATTATGCTGACGAGGATGACAATCCGATCATCGGATGGCTTACAGATCAGCAGCAGGAGCCAGAGCTTGATAAGCCGGGATCCCCTCCACGACCAGCCAGTTTGGTAGCTAGGGAGATCAGGATGGATCCAGAACAACAGGCAGAAAAAAAATTTCACATAAGGTTCCAGTTGATCAGCCACAGCCTGATGGGACACAGAGACTCATTCATCACATGACTCTTTATCCGATACATCCTCGCAGAGGTTTGAGCGACAAATGTTAGACGAGATCGACAGTCAGCAACAAGAAATCCATCCTCCCAATCACAAAAAATTCAGTCATAGAGGGGCACAAGGGAGAAAAAAGACAGTTGCATGTGCACCACTCTCGAGAGTACAGAAGCTATCTGGCTCAGATTCAGAGATCAGAAAGAATGATGATGATACTAGTAGTCATGGATCTGATGATCAGGAAGAAATGGAGGACAGGAGACCACTGCTTATGAGACAGCCGCAGGATGATATTTGATTCATCGTTGAATCCCAGTTTACACATACCACATAAGATAGGGACCATGGTAGACGAGTCGATAGAGACCATGGGGAGCCGATTTCATATAGACGATGGACTCCTAGAGGTCGTCCAGCACACATGCAGCTGCAGACGATCTTGCACGTGTAGGATCCATGAATGTATCTAGATCATCTTCACATTATGGATCCTATTATCCGCAGCCACCTTATGATCCATATGGATATGGTGCATCCGAGGCATCTTCTAGTGGTTACTACCCTATGCAGCCTGAAGCATCTTACGGATCAAATTTTGCTACCGACATATTCGGATGGGCTCCTTCACAGTCATATTATTATCTCAAGGATACTTCTCAGAGTTAGAATTTGAGTGAGAGATCTGAGATATCTTACAATCCAGAGATGGTCTTATGGGATGAATATTCAGGAGTACAGTATATCTTGGTTAGAGGGTTGGACTGATGTTCCTCCAATTATGCCAATGATACAGATATCTACAAGTGTCACAGACAATCGACGAGATATTAAATGTAGAGTAGATTTGAGATTAGTATATCATTTTTTATGCTTTGTACTTTAAAAGTTTAGATATATTTTAATGCACATTTATATATTTTTTTTTAATTTTAGGATGTTAGAGTTGTAATATAATGTAAATAAATACATATTTAAAATTTTAGATTAAGAGTCTTTGTACCACTATCGAACTCAAAAATTAAACCCAAATATGTCAATAATATGCAATATAATATAATTTTGAGGTTGTATTTATGAATTAATAACTTGAAGACCAAAAAAAAAGAAACAAAAAAATTTGTACCAATACCAACCGATACGTCAGAGTATATCATGTCGGTATGATACGATCTACCGACCTGACGTCGGTACGTACCCCAGTATCGATACAGCGATCCTTGCTCTTAAGTAACTAAAGTCTAAAAAAAAAAGATAAATATCTTATTTCCAAGTAATTATAGCCTAAAAAAAAGGAGATAAATATGTATTCCCAAGTAACTAAAGCCTAAAACAAGGAAATAAATATTTTGTTCGAATACTGTAGTTACAATACCTATGCGATGTTCCACCTATTGATGAAGCAAAAAGGTTCAAATTGCAGCAACTTTTATCTGAATTTGCAAGTCACTTCATCGAGCCTAAGGGCCTTCCGCCAGCAAGGGATCAAGACCATCAAATCCCTATAGTTCCTGAGCACCACCAGCGAATATAAGACATACCGCTATCCACATGTGCAAAAGGTTAAAATTGAAAGGCAAATGCAGGAAATATTGGAAAGCGGCATCATTCGACTCTCTCGGAGTCCCTATTTTCACTAGGGATGGCAATGGGTAGGGTTTGAACCGGATATTGTACTATCCATCCCCAAATCCGAACTTAATACCCTACTCCAAACCCCTGATACCCGATTATGTAAGAAAAGAGATATCCATCCCCATACCCAATGGGTTTGGAGATATCCATGGGTAACCCATTTCCTCGTACCCAACCCATACCCGCCCCATGCCTATTCCATACCCAAAAAAAATAAACAATCAAAATAATTTTATGCATATTATCAATCAAAATAAAATTATAAATTCAACATAGAACATAATTTATAAGTCCAGATTTATAAAATCAAACATAAAAATAGAATTACAATTCAACATAGAACATATAAATAACAAATAATTTTATGCATATTATCAACCAAAACAGAATTACCAAAACAGAATTATAAATATATATATTCGGGTATGGGTTTGGATATTGCCGATACCCGTAGGTTCGGATCGGATTCGGATTCGGGTTTAAGTAGAAAACAGCACTACCCATACCCTACCTATACCCATGCTACAGTTTTCGAGTTTTACCCAAACTCGATCAAACCCTATTTTTCAGGTTTGACCGGGTTTAGGTAGGGTGCAAACCCATTGGGTCGGATCAATTTTGCCATCCTTATTCTTCACCAACACTACTTGTAAAGAAGAAGGATGGATCTTGGCGATTTTGTGTGGACTACTGACAACTCAAAAACATCACCGTCAAGGACAAGTACCCTATCCCAATCATTGATGAGCTGCTAGATGAGTTGGTAGGTGCTTGCTATTTCTCAAAATTAGATTTCAGATCAGGCTACTATCAAATCAAAGTACGTCCCACTGACATTGAGAAGACGGCCTTTCGAACACATGATACGCACTGAGTTTTTGGTCATGCCATTTGGCTTGACCAATGCTCCAACTACTTTTCGAGGTCTCGTGAATGACATCTTCTGGTCCTTGCTGCGACGATATGTCTTGGTATTCTTTGATGACATATTGGTGCACAGCAAGTCTTGGGAGGAACACCTGGAGCATCTGCGACATGTCCTACATATCCTTAGTAATTTCAGTTGTACCTCAAAGACAGCAAATGTTCCTTTAATACGACCATCATTTCATATTTAGGACACATTATTTCAGTCCAAGGGGTGGAGGTGGATCTAGAGAAAATACAGGCCATGATTGATTGACCTCTACCTCCTACTATGCAAGCACTTCATGATTTCCTTGGTCTCACTAGCTATTACAGATGCTTGGTGCAGAGCTATAGACAAATTACGGTACCATTAACTGACCTTTTGAAAGACTTTTTATTAGATAGAGATAGCCACAAAAGCCTTCGAGAAGCTAAAGTTAGCCATGGCTACCACACCAGTTTTGGCTCTACCTAACTTTGATAAGTCTTTTGAGGTGGAAACTGATGCATCAGACTCTAGGATCGGGGTTGTACTTATGCAGCACAGGCATCCGATTGCCTTTTTCAGCAAAGCATTACATGGGTGAAATCTACACCTATCCACTTATGAGAAGGAACTCCTTGCTTTGGTATCAGCAGTCCAAAGGTGGTAGCCTTATCTACCTACTTGGATGGAAGTTCATTATCCATACAAATCATCATCCTCCCAAATATATTTTGGAGCAGAGAATTGCAACTCCAACCAAGCACAGGTGGCTTTCCAAATTGCTAGGGTATGACTACGAAATTCAATACAAAAAAGATTGTGCAAATTCAGCTGCTGACGCACTCTCACTGGTTCCCCAAGAGGGTGAAGAACTTCTGGCCTTTTTTGCTCCCATTTTTCCTATTCTTGATGACATTGCAGCTACCTATTTGGATGATCCTGAGATTGCCCGCATCAAAGAAAAACTGGAGGTAGATCCAGCATCTATGCATGACTGTTTGGCGGCCACCCTTCCTCTACTTCAAGAACCGCATATACTTGAATCCAGATTCACCATTCAAGGAGACAATCATGGTGCACTATCATGAAGATTGATAAGTCGTATATTTTTACATTTATTTTAGGTATTTTTGGTAATTAATGGTGCTAACATCTTCTAAAAAATCTAATTTCATAAATAAATTAAATTTTTTTATAAAAAAAATAATTTTAAAAAATATAAAATTAGAGCATATTTATGAAAAATAGATGTCAAGCTAATTGAGCAATTTAAGCATCAAAATAATTAAAGAATTAATGAGCAGTTTAATTTATATATTTTTTTATTTTTCAGACAATTCAAGCAAAATCAAGCGAAAATATCCAAAAAATCTATTTTAAATAGCCTTCGGTGCACGGTGGACTAGCCGCTCGGTCCACAGAATCATGGATGCGGTCCACAGAAACTCTCACGGTCCACGACGCAGCTCATGGTGGGCGGAAAGGCTTTTGCGCGATCGGACGATTGAGATCATGCCAAACATGCGATCAGAGGCTGAGGACGTGCTTTCCCATATGCTTCGATGGTGGCCCACTTCTTTGCGTGATCCAATGGTTAGGAGCGATCCTGAGCGAGATCCGACAGTCTGTGTTCGTTGCCGGTGGGAGAACTAATTTTTTAAGCACCATCTGACCGCCAAAAACCAATCTGATGGGCGATCCGACGGTCAGCATTCTTTCCGACTGTAAATAGGAGATCCTATGCGCCATCTGACAGCCTAATTCGATCTGATGAAGGATCTAACGGCTGACAACGATCCCGATCAAGATGAGGAAGTTAATGGTGATTTTTTATGCAATCTGGATGTTCCAAACAAGATCCAACGGCCAGAATCAAGGGACGCAGGTTTGACACGATTTTGAGGGCTTTTGGGACTTCTTTTGCTACCAGAAAAAGGTGAAAAATTCATCTATAAATAAAGGGATCCGAAAATAAAAGAAAAACAAAGAAAAATAATGAAAAAATAAGAAAAAAATAAAAAAAATTAGAGAGATTTAGGGATCCAAAGAGGAGAGAAGCCGATTCGCTCCACGAAGTATGAAGAAAGGAGAGGTCGTCAACCATCTTTCCGACGAGGCTGCGCCAATCAACTTCAGATCTTTGTAATAGTTTTATTTTATTTTATTGTTCTTCTTAAATTCTTTGTAATTGAATTTCAATTTTTAATTAAAGTAAAATTTATTTTATTACATTTTTAAATTTTGTCTTTTATTTTTATTGCAAGTAGATGCTAAGATCTAGTTAGTAGATCTTAGTACTAATTTATTTTTATGCTCTTTAAATTCTGTTATTTATTTTTATTGCAAGTAGAAGCTAGAATCTAAATAGTAAATCTTAGTACCTGATTTATTTTTGCGCTTTTAATTTCTGTTTTCCAACTTAAATTGCTTTCCTTAAAATTTTATTTTTCTTTTATAAAATCAAAAATTTCAAATCAAAATACTGTCTTCTCTATGGATTCAATCCGACTCACTACTTTCTGTGTTTTTAATTTTTAAAAGTCCGAATTAATTTGATAATCACGGTGTCTTAACGACAACATCACGAGTTTATCAAAGATCCTGACCACGGAGGTAATCTAAAGACACCGACGCACATAGGCGAGCTTCCATTGGCCCAACATGTGGAAAGATATTACCAGATTTGTGGCTAAGTGTGAGATGCGCCAAAAGATGAAGTATGAAGCAGCCAAGCCCTCAGGTCTAGTTCAACCCCTACCAACCCTGATCGTGTTTGGAAGGACAAAGCCATGGACTACATCAAAGGATTGTCAAAGATAAGCTGAAAGACTATTATTCTTGTTGTCATTGATCACCTCACAAAGTATACCCACTTTATTCCTCTAGCGCACCCTTTCACTGCCAAGCAAGGCCAAGCAAGGTGCCAAAACCTTTGTAGAGAATGTTGCTAAGCTCCATGGTATGCCAAGATCTATTGTAAGTGATTGAGATCAAACATTTACCTCCTCTTTTTGGAAGTTCTTTGCGCTGCAAGGAACTAAGCTCCACATGGCAACGATATCATCCTCAGACCGATGGACAGTTCGAAGTTCTTAATCGTGGGTTGGAAATATACTTGTGATGCTATGCCGCTGACAAGCTGAAGTCCTGAGCTAAGTTTTTACCATGGGCAAAGTGGTCATACAATATTTCCTATCATTCTGTCATTGGGACCACACCTTTTGAAGCACTATATGGTCGCCCTCGCCAAACATCCCATCTCATATAAACAGGACAGCAGGCGACGACCTCCTTGAGGTAGATTAGTGGAGAGAGATGATCAGTTGAAGGCACTAAAGAAGCATCTTCTTGCTGCCCAAAACTAGATAAAGCAAGTTTATGACTGGCGGCACAAGGAAAGAGAGTTCCAAGTTGGTGATTTGGTTCTCCTTCGACTTCCTAAATACCGACAAACGACAGTGCACCCTTTAACCTATTCTAAGCTCTCTCTATTTTTATGGCCCATTCAAAGTGTTGGAAAAGATTGGGTCAGTAGCACATCACCTCAAGCTATCCACTAGGGCGTGAATTCATAATGTCTTCCATATATCTAAGCTGAAGCCATACCATGGAGAGTCAAATGTTCAATCATCCTTGCAGTGGAACTGATTGAGGATCGCCCCATATTCCTATGGAAATTCTTCAACACCGATGCAAACGAGTCAGTGGGCGGCTTCGCACTAAAGTACTTGTTAGGTGGAGTGATGGAACTCATGAAGAAGCCACATGGGAGGATCAGGATCACTTGGCACTTCGATTCCCTCATATTGCACCTTAAAGACAAGGTAAAACTAAAAGAGGGAGGATTGTTACAACTTATATAGTACCCGACGAGTACTATAGCTACAGTATCCAAATAAAATATTTATCGCCTTTTTTAGGCTTTAGTTATTTAGGAATAAGATATTTATCTCCTTTTCTTAGGCTTTAATTACTTGGGGATAAGATGTTTACTTTCTTTTTTTATGCTTTAGTTATTGGGCCCTAAGCTAACTTGGATATCATGTAATTAGGCTATAAACAAAGGGGTCATGTTTTAGGAGGGGCATTTTGAGTTGTAATTTCTTATTTTTCTGCATTAAATACCAACAATAGCATAACTTTTCTTTCTATTTCATTGTTCTTGGATGTACTTCTCTCCATTGAAGAGAACAAGCCATCGTTAGGAGCGGAACATCCTAATAAATTGGTTCCATTGCGGGATACTAACTCCAACGATCTTCACCGACGAACATATCAATCGAATCCTTTATGGCGATTGAGGACTCGACGAAGGCAACTTGTCATGATGATCAACCCTCGGAGCAACTGTTGCTCAAGAAGATGTTCCTAGTTTTTATGACGAGCCAAACCAACTATGCAAAAGCGATACAAACCCTGACAGAGTCCATGCACCTATCAAAAAGACCCTTTGCAAGGGGAAGTTTCCGGTCGGAGAAGAGGAGAGCGTCCATCAACACACTTCGATGCTCCGTACAAGACCCTTGATCCTCTTGTCCCAATTCAAAATGGGATAAGTAGAATCCAACGAGTTAGAATACCATTCCTCTCAGGTGTGCACCGAAGAAGGGAAGATGAACTCACAAGTGCTCGACCCCCATAAAGGGAGGGAACCGCTACGATGGTGTCATACCTCCGACCCGAGATCGTGAGCCGAAGGTCATGGCAACCACCGCATACTCATAAAAAACTTCCTCATAAGAATGCAAAGTATCTTATCATGCTATCATAAAACAACAGCGAAATAATTAGTCAATAATTTAAATCCAAAACTTAACAATCTAAATTCCAACTTTAATATCTCAATAAATTCAACAATATTTAATAAATCTTACATCAAATTCAATAAGACTTTTAATCTAAAATAAAAATATCAAGATACTGCTTCTAGTCACTCTCCCGCATATATCTCATATCATCTTAATTTCTCAAGATCTGTAAAAATAGTAAAATAGGAAGTAATGAGCTAGACAGTTTAGTAAGCAATGATCACTTTGGCTAAATTAAATCAAATAATAAATAAATAATTATTTATAAAAAATAAGTATATAGAGTTCATCAATTCAAAATCAATTTCAACTATGCAACATTATCAAAATATAGTTCATGCCAAATTCAATTCTTTTCAAAAATTCGAGTTTCTTTTAAGAATTCAATTTCTTTCATTCTCAATTCTTTTCATCAACCATGAGCTATGACTATATTTTTTTTGTGGCAGGGTTATAACACTGCGTATCCTCTTCGATGAGCTGTGAATTATCTGGCAACAAAGTCCTTCGAAACCACTGATCTACTAGCAGTTTGTCGCTGTTCTGCTGGCGACATAAACTGTTGCTCCTTAATTGATTTTGATGATTACAAAGCATTTGAGGGATTACTAATGATTTTGACTTGAAAAAAATTTATTGTATTTCAGGGGCAAAATCATAATTTTATCAGATCTGATTCGGAAGCCTCAAGAGCAAGAACAAAAGATGTGTAATCTATTGGAGGCAATTTCAACATTTTTGAAAGTGTATTTTGTAAGAAAATTAGGTTTATATTTTGAGTCGACCCCATGAGTCGACTCATGGCTAAAAGGGCTGAACGGCACGCAAAATTTTTGGCTGGCACACTCTGTGAGTCGATCCCTGCATGAGTCGACCCTATGAGTCGACCTCTGCTGCTCTGCAGGCCAAAATTACAGAACAGTCATTTTCTGCTCTTTTCCACAAGGTCAACCCCATGAGTTGACCCATGAGCATGAGTCGACCCTATAGTCGACTCCTGTGACGGAAAATTTCCGCAACGGCTATTTTTAACCCGTTTCATTGCATTTAATGCTCATTTAATGTCTCTAACGCTCTATTTCAGCCCAGATTACTCTCCACCATTATTTGAATTATAAAAGCACTTAAAGGAGGAATCAAAGACAAGAAAGAGATTTAAAAAAGATTCTTCAAGCATTCATTTCAACCTTAAGCAAGAACCCACTTAAAAAGATCAAGAAGTTTTTATTTCA
>NC_026003.2:12244561-12349295 GCF_000442705.2 Elaeis guineensis | reverse complement strand
GCCGAAGGATGGCGTTTGAAGGTATAAAAATACCAAAACAAGGAGAGAGATGGCTGAACCTCGGCTATGTGGCAGAGAGAGAGAAACCCTATCAAAAACCTAAAGGAATTCGGGGCCACAGAAGCGAGAGAAATATCCAAGAAGCGGAAGAAGGCAGCGACAAAGACAGGAAGCGAAAGCCGGAGTCCGGCACGGAACGCTTCCTGATACAAACAGAAGCGACCGGAAGGAGGAGTGCTAGCCCGGTCAGAGGGGCCAGGTAGCTCCAGGTCGTACTCCGGAGGAACCTCATACCGAACCCTTATCAGAAGGAGTTCATCCGAAGTCGACGAACATGGAATAGCGTCCGGTGCAAAAATCAGGCGAGGTCCTGCCCCGGACGTGGGTTCGTCCGCAGAGACAGCGACCTGGGGGTTTGAAGCGGAAGAACTCTCAGAACTGCCGGGAGCAGAAGAGTCAGAGGACATTTTGGGTAATTTCGAAGGAAGGATCTAAAGGACCCTAAAAAGATAGACCGAAAGGGGAACGAGAGGCCGAAGGCTAACTCGGGGGGAGGCACAAAAGTAATGAAGAGAGGAGAAGCCCCTAGGCGGTGAGAGGAAGGTTGGCACTAACCTATGTTACTCTGAGGGACCTGGGGGACGAGAAACGGGAGGTGCCTACGGCTCGAGAAGACGATCACTAGAGCAGGGCTCTCGAAGAAGAAGACAGACACCAGCGGAAACTCAGGAATGGAGTAGGGCGCCTGAAGGGGGGAGGATGGGTTTAAATAGACCCTGGGATCCAGTGCCATAATGATCACGAATCCCCAGGCCAGTCCGCATCCGACACGTGTCCCACTCTCCCTGCAGATGGCTAAAAGCGGCTGACGGTTGGCAGGATCATAATTGTGCCGTACCTAAGCCAGTGTACCTGCAGGATTTTGAAGCGTCCCCTCGTACCGCTCCAATTCGAAAAGACTCCGGCACGCGCTCATTTAATGCCAAAATATCTGGAGGCGGCAGGGTGCAGGATTCGAAGGGATGGTTCTGGCTGCGCCCATCTCTCTCTGTACTTCCTTCATTTGAAATTCAAACTCGAAAGTAGGGGGACTGGTGTTGGGTATAAAATACCCACAGTCGAAACCCTTAGCGGAATCGACTACAGCACAGCTCCGCCCAGACTCCTACGGGAGCCGGGCTCCACCGCCGACATCGACTACAGCACAGCCTCGCCCGGACTCCTACGGGAGCCGGGCTCCGTCCTCAACAATGACTGCTGGTAATCCCCGTCCGGACTCCTACGGGAGCCGAACTTCGCCTTTAACTCTAATTGTAGGGAGACTTCGCCCGTACTCTTATAGGAGCCGGGCTTCATCCTCGACGCCAACCATTGCAGCCATAAGCAGACTCCGCCCGGACTCCTACGGGAGCCGGGCTCCGTCCTCAACAACGACTGCTGGTAATCCCCGTCCGGACTCCTATGGGAGCCGGACTTCGCCTTTAACTCTAATTGCAGGGAGACTTCGCCCGTACTCTTATGGGAGTCGGGCTTCATCCTCGACGCCAACCATTGCAGCCGCAAGCAGACTCCGCCCGGACTCCTAGGGAGCCAAGCTCCATCCTCAACAATGACTGCTGGTAATCCCCGTCCGGACTCCTACGAGAGCCGGACTTCGCCTTTAACTCTAACTGCAGGGAGACTTCATCCGTACTCTTATGGGAGCCGGGCTTCATCCTCGACGCCAACAACTGCAGCCGCCAGCAGACTCCGCCCGACTCCTGCGGGAGCCGGGCTTCGTCCTCGGCTCCAACGACTGCATACAGATTTAGTCCGGGCTCCTACGGGGGCCAGACTCCGACCACTGCCGAACTTCATCCGATGTGTCTGCACCCTCTAGCAGGCCACCATAACGGCCACGACCCTACTCCACTTCCTGTGGCGGATTCCACGCAGCTCATCATTCCCTGGCAGGCCGCAGTAACCATCGCCGCTCTGCTCCACGTCCTGTGGTGGATTCCGCATAGCTCCACTACCCCTTGGCAGGCCACAATAACGGCCACGAACCTGCTCCATCTCCTGCGATGAATACCAGGCGATTCTCCCACCCGCTGGCAAGTCACGACAACGGACGCTGCTCCACTCCCCGCAATTGATTCCACGTGGCGAGCTATGGAGATAGCCACGATTCAGCTCCACTACCCCTCGTAATAAATTCTCCCTGACTATGGGTGGCCCACGACCAGACGGTTACAGACGTCGCCATCAATCCGTTACCTCCTCCACCTATAAAAGGGGGACCCAGATACGTTATTCTCTAAGCTCATTTCTTATCTCAAAACTCTGCTAAATTCTCCGTTCGAGCACTCCATTCTTGTTGAGGCAGAGAACTGACTTGAGCGTCAGAGGGTCTTGCCGGAGCAACCCCACCTCCGGTTTAGACTTCCTTTGCAGGTCTCGACGGCGACCGCGGCTTCCTCGACTCCAGCTTCTCCGGCGCGAGCAGATTTTTGCACCAACAAGAAAAGATTTTTAATTCAAAATATTCGAAGTGATCATGGAATCGAATTTGAAAACAGGATTTTGAAAAATTTTATCATGAAAAAAGAATTGGCCACAACTTTTCGGCACTTAGGACCCCAACAAAATGGGATAGTAGAAAGAAAAATAAACTCTTGAAGAAATGGCCCGTACATGCTATGTGAAAGCAACTTCCAAGATACTTTTGGCGGAAGCAATTAACACGGCATGTTACATATTAAACCGTGCTTTAATTAGACAATTTTAAAGAAAACTCCCTATGAGCTTTGAAAGGAAGAAAACCAAACATTGCATATTTTATGTTTTTGGTTGCCGGTGTTTTGTGTTAAACAATGATAAAGAAAGACTAGAAAAATTTGATGCAAAATCCGATGAAGCGATTTTTCTTGGTTACTCCTCTTCTAGTAAAGCCTTTAGAGTTTTCAACAAAAGAACCTTAGTAGTAGAGGAGTCAATACATGTTGTTTGATGAAACTAACGATCTTCCTTCAAGAAAAATGAAGTATTGATGATGCAGATCCTCTTATAGAAGGATGAAGGAGATCACTCTAAAAGATTAACCATTCAAGATGATGAAGAACATGAAGACAAACAGGATGAGGAAGGTGAAGAACAACAAGAACAACTCAAGGTACAAATGATCTACCCAAAGAATGGAGGTATGATCACAATCACCCAAGGAACTAATCATTGGTGATCCTACACATGTGTAAGAACTCGTTCCTCACTTAGAGATGCATTCAATCATTTTGCTTTTGTCTCTCATCTTGAACCTAAAACATAGACGAAGCTGAAAAAGATTATAATTGGATTAATGCAATGCAAGAAGAACTTAATCAATTTGAAAGAAATAATGTATGACTTTAGTATCAAGACCTAAAAATTATTCAATAATTGACACAAAATGGTATATAGAATAAATTGGATGAACATGAAAATGTAATAAGAAATAAAGCAAGATTGGTTGCAAAAGGTTATAATCAAGAAGAAATTGATTTTGATGAGACCTTTGCACCTGTTGCTAGATTAGAAGCAATTAGACTTCTACTTGCATATGCTTGCTTTATGAATTTTAAGTTATTTCAAATGGATGTCAAAAGTACTTTTCTAAATGGATATATTGCTGAAGAAGTTTATGTAAAACAACCCCCAGGTTTTGAAAATCATGCTTTTCCTAATCATTTTTTAAGTTAAATAAAGCTCTATATGGTTTAAAACAAGCACCCAGGGCTTGGTATGAAAGGCTAAGCAAATTTCTACTTAATAATGATTTTTCAAGAGAAATGTAGACACAACCCTTTTCATTAAAAAAATCAAGATGATATATTATTATACAAATATATGTTGATGACATTATTTTTGGGTCTACTAATGAAACTCTTTGTCAAGATTTTGCAAAGCTCATGCAGGGGAGTTCGAGATGAGCATGATGGAGAACTTACATTCTTCCTCGGACTCCAAATCAAACAAACAAAGGAATCTCCATCACCCAAAGCAAGTACACAAGAGAATTACTCAAAAGATTTGGAATGGAGAACTCCAAAGCAATTGGCACACCCATGAGCCCATCATGTAAGCTTGACAAGGACGAAGAAGGTAAAAATGTAGACTTAAAATTTTATAGAGGCATGATTGTTCTCTATTATATTTAACTGCTAGTAGACCTGATATTATGTTTAGTTTTGTCTATGTGCTCGCTTTCAATCAAATCCAAAAGAATCACACTTGAATGCAGTTAAAAGAATCCTTAGATATTTAAATGGTACACAAATCTAGATTATGTATTCTAAGGACTCATTAATTGACTTAATAGGATATTCAGATGCCGATTTTGCTGGATGTAGATTAGATAGAAAAAGTACTAGTGAAACTTGCCAATTTCTTGGAGTTAACCTAATCTCTTGGTTTAGCAAGAAACAAAATTCGGTAGCACTGTCTACGACCGAGGCGAATACATTGCAGCCGGAAGTTGTTGTGCTCAAATCTTGTGGATTAAGCAACTCGAAGACTTTGGTATCAAACTCAATGAAACTCCCATAAGATGTGATAACACTAGTACTATAAATCTCACTAAAAATCCAATTCAGCATTCTAGGTCAAAACATATTGAAATCAGGCATCATTTCATAAGAGAACATGTCCAAAATAAAGACATATTTTTGACTATGTTTGTACTGAAAAACAATTAGCTGACATCTTTACCAAGGCCTTAAGTGAAGATAGATTTTGTGAAATTAGGAGAGAACTAAGAATCCTTGATCCATCAGCTTAAGTATCTCTCTGATTCCAAGGTCTCATGCCAAAAATTATTTAGCTCAATTCTCATCTTTTCTTAAGAGCTCAAAAGCTCAAAATTATCATTCACATGATCAATTTTTTTGGGTAAACCTTCTCCCAATGTTTCAAATTTTTTCGAAATTGTTTCATCATTTTTCTAAATTTCTCTGTGCCATGAGTCGACCCCTAGGGTCGACCCTAGGGTAAACTTGTAATTATGACAAAATCCTTCGGGCGCTCTCTTTTTGTTGAAAATTCTCCTTGAGCGACCCAACTCTCCGCCTTCTTCCTTCCGTCGAACCAAAGGTCTCCCTCTCTTCTTCTTCAAACCCAAGATTTCCTCAAAATTCCTCTCCCACCGACTCTCACACTCCAAATCGCCCACTTAGGAACCAAGTTCCTCCCCTTCTCCTTCTTCATTTGGAGCGATTCGAGCTTACCCTAGACTCTACCCGTCTTCTCCAAATCGGCACATCACTTCTCCAAAATTCTTATCTTTCCACTAAAAACCCTTCATCTCTCCCTCACATTTGCTCTCCTAAGTTCCGTGCTAGTCCTGCCTGTGCAAATGGCTCCCAAGATGAAACTTCCACAGAGGAGGAAATCCGTTCACGGGTTGGAGGAAAGTGTGCCCGAAAGAGACTAGCAACCGAGACCACTTCTGCTTCAAACCCTGCTCCTGGTTCAGCTTCAGCTTCAACCCGGTCACCAATCAGCCCTAGTAAGGTACCCCTCTCTGATAGAAAGTAGAACCCGAAAAAAATATTGATTTCAGATTTTTTGAAAAAGAAGGGTTCACCATTGGATCAAAGATTAAGGACCAAGGATGAAAATTTTACTGCTCCTTAAAAGAAAATACATATGTCGATCTTGTCAGAGAATTTTACCTAAATTTGGGGTACAGCAATAAAACAGTGAAATCCACAGTGAAGGGTGTAGACATTAGCCTAGATCCTGTGCTTTTGGGGCAGATACTTCATTTACCATGTGAGGGGTATACCAACATGGAGCTCCCAGTTAAAGAGGAAGGAATAAATGTTATCCTAGGGAGAACCTTCACTGGAAGTCTGAACAAATTAGAGGCAAAGATTCTTTCTATTGAGATGAGACTGCTACACCACATGGTAACCAAATTATTTTTCCTTAGAAGTGGTAGACACGATCTTCTTTCTGGTAGGGACATCTGTATTATGTACCATGTGATCACACAAACCCCCCTGAACCTCCCTGCATTGATGTTTGAGGCCATGAGAGAGACCTTGAACAGGTCCAAGCACACTTGCCTTTTGGTATGGCTCTCACCTTAGTTTTTAGGAGGTTCGGAGTTAGTTTTGAGGGGAGGCTGTAGCTAGACTATCCCACTCCGACACTATCAACCGCCACACATTGCACCGCATGGATTTTCTAAAACTGATGGTGGTTGGATAAAAGTGTGGAAAAGAGAGCTGAGGATAGAGCAGAGGAAGGACCATCCTCACCCCTTCGTGATCACAGAGCAGCATCACCAGATATTCAGTTTGTTTCTGATCACGAGGTTGGCCCGTCAGAGTCTGCGAGGAGACATACTTCAGTTCTACAGCCGGACAGCAGGGCACATCCTTCAGAGCTCAGATTGACAGATGATCAGATTGAGATGATATCCCAGCGTGTAGCCTCCATTCTATCTCGACAGTTTGGTACTTCAGTCTTTGCACAGGATCGACATCTCAGGATGTATCTGATCAGACACTGATCCCTCACATTTTACTGTTTTTCCAGATGATTACTGATCAGTCGGTACGCATTGAGCAGCTTGAGGTTGTATATTGAGACTGACTGGCAGAGTACTTGACTTGCAGGGGCAAGTGTTAGCTCTAGCCCATCCACAGCCGCATGAGAGCATCATAGAGGTCTCAGACCTATCTGCAGAGGCGGCCAGACTTCGAGGAGTCTTAGAGAGTGGTTTTGACTTCTTGAGGAGAGAGATCAGGGCTCTAGTGAACATGCTTCTACTCAGTTCAGTGCCCTGATGCAGTCTGTCTCGAGAGCTTTGAATCTTCTGGACACCATAGACTCTCACTCGTAGCTCAGTCCATAGCTTCTCAGCTTCAGGATCTTCTCACCCTCTACTCGTGCTGGCACCTCTACCCATGGCGAGGCAGACGCGGTCGAGGTCGAGCTCGTGGACATGATCCTACATCTCCTCACCCTATCTCTAATTCATCAGACTCCGATCCTTCCAGCCATGACATCTATTAGATCCAGTGTAGTCTGTCCTTTCTTTTGTTTTTGTCTAGGATCTATCTTGTGGGCTATGTAATGTGTTGACTGATTGACTCTTGGATAGTTTCTATCCATGAATTTTGTACTCTAAGTTGACTCATATGTATTGAAACACCTATGTATTCAGTCACTTTTTGAATATATATATAGATACTTTGACCTTCAATGAATGTCTATGAATGTGATCAAATTGAATTGCTTTTAATTATGAGATATGAAAAATAACTTATATTTGTGTTGTGAAATACTATGAATTGCAATATCTTCTAAATGAGCAAATTAGTATATCTTTTACGTTTGCTATATTGAGGGGGAGTAAAACAATAAGCAATAGAGAAATAAGCAATCAAAGAAGGGGCTAAAGAAGTAAAATTGATCCCATCAAAAAGGGGAATAGAGAAAATATGTCCTTAAAAAGGGGAGTAGAGAATCTTAGTTGATGCTGTCAAAAAGGGAGAGTAGAGAATCAAAATCAAGATTGAGCAATAAGCAATAAATCAAGATTGAGCAATAAGCAATAAATAAAGAATGAGCAATAAGTAAATTGTTAAGCAAATGGGCACATGTGTCAAAGAATCAAAATCATCAGCTTTTTTTTTCCCAAGCAAATGAACTTATAAGCAAATTTCAAATTTTTAGCAAATTTCAAATTTGTCTTCAAACTGCTTATGATGCATTTTGCTCAAATACTTGGCTATAATATTTAAGTGATGCATCTTCATAAATTTGAAATTCATGTTCAATACTTTATATATGCTTTTGCTCAAGTATTTTGTCATCATCAAAAAGGAGAGATTGTTGCTCCTTGAATTGATTTTGATGATTACAAAGTATTTGAGGAGATTACTAATAATTTTGGCTTGAAAAAAGATTATTATATTTCAGGGCAAAATCGTAATTTTATCAGACCTGATTCGGAAGCCTCAAAAGCAAGAACAAAAGATGTGTAATCTATTGGAGGCAATTTTAACATTTTTGGAAGTATTTTGTAAGAAAATCAGATTTATATTTTTGAGTCGACCCATGAGTCGACTCATGGCTAAAAGGGCTGAACGGCACGCAAAATTTTTGGCTGGCACTCTGTGAGTCGACCCCATGAGTCGACCCTATGAGTCGACCTCTGCTGCTCTGCAGGCCAAAATTACAGAACAGTCATTTTCTGCTCTTTTCCACAGAGGTCGATCCCATGAGTCGACCCATGAGCATGAGTCGACCCTATGAGTCGACCCCTGTGATGGAAAATTTCCGCAACGGCTATTTTTAACCGTTTCGATTGTATTTAATGCTCATTTAATGTGCTCTAACGGCTCTATTTCAGCCCAGATTACTCTCCACCATTATTTGAAGTTATAAAAGACTTAAAGGAGAAATCAAAGACAAGAAAAAGATTTGAAAAAGATTCTTCAAGCATTCATTTCAACCCTAAGCAAGAGCCCACTTAAAAAGGTCAAAAAGCTTTTATTTCAAGTTTACCAACTCCTCAAGAGCTCATTCAAGTCTCCAACCACCTTGAGAAAATCAGAAAGAGCTTCCTTCTAATTGTGTAAAGTGTATTTAAAGTATTATTTGCTCATTAAAGGAGCTACATCTATACTTTTATGTGATTAACTCCTATACTCTATTTTTGAGTTGTTTATTTTGTTTTGGAAGGAATCCAAAACATGGAAAGGTTGATCCGAACCTTGAATCGAATTGTATTGGATTGATTTGTATCCGAAAAATAAGTGTTTTAGCTTGGGATAGCTAGAGTCGGAGATTCCGACGTTGTATTCGGGTTGAATACAGTCTAGTGGATTTAAATTCTCAAGTAGGAGCTTGGAGAGTGGATGTAGGTGCAAGGTTGGCACCGAACCACTATAAATCTTCTTGTTTGTGTTGTGCTTACTCTCCTTTTAAATTTCTTTATCCTCTTGCATTCTTGCATCCAACTTCTACACCTGCATAAATTACTCTCTATACTTATCTTGCTCATTATTAAATAATCTTCATAGTTGTAAGTTAAGTTTAAATTTTTTTTAAAAATCCAATTCACCCCCCTCTTGGGTTCATAGCTGGGCAACATAAACCCTCAGGACAAATCAATTGCCAACATATTTGCCTCTATTGGTGAGGTTCTTTACATAGTCAGGTTGTCAATTCATATCATTTTGAATCAAAATTCTTCATAAATCATATTTCTTATTATATTCGATAGAAAAACACATAATCATGTGATATCGAAATCAATCAATATAATGCATAACAAAATCAATGCATTCAATCATATTTTATCATAACATTTTAAAATAAGATATTTTCAATAACAAAATATCATTTATCAAATTCATGCATCATTCACCATTCATGTCAGAGAAACATATTATAATTTGCCGATAAATTTAGAAAAAATGAAGCATTACTTACCTCATGCGCATTCCAACAAATCCACATATTTTTAGAAATTTTCTTCCAAAATCTTTGATTCATAGTTCATATCGCAGTATCCCATTACTAAACATCCACAACCCTATACAGGATTAAGTCCAATAATTAAAAAGGATATGAATACCATATTCAACGGTTTAAATTGATCCAATCATCTAATTTCTTTTGGTCAAGATCCACTTAGGATATGGGTGATTCAACAGAGATTGAAATGATTAAATCAATAATGCTTAACAAGAACTAAAGTGAACGTCAATATGCTGTTCGACGATTACAGATCAATTCGATCAAGTAACTTCATCTAATCAAAATCATCAAATATGCAAGGATTCAATAGAGATCAATAAAAATCGGATTTTACGATGTTCAATGAAAACTTAGATGGTACATATATGCTGTTGAATTGACAAAGTGGTCCAGAGTTATCTATTAGGTCAACTTGGATTCAACTATAAGGTTGGAAATCCATAACTGAATTCATAAATCAAGTGGACAGAGAAAGTCAAAGGAGAGAAATTAACGAGAAATAATCAGGATGATTAGGCAACATTGCCCGACATCTCAGTCGGTTTGAGAAAGATAATTTTATCAAATTACAACTGAACTAGTGTACATATGGTTCAATGAGAATTATAGAAAAACAAATCTAACAGAATCCCATTTGATCAGGGTGGGTGCCAACATACTGCCCGACGATCATGGATCAAAACCCCTTCATCAGAATCAAACTCATCGACATAAAATTTTTTACTAGATCAATCCCAGAGATAAACTTTTAAAGAGAGAAATCCATGAAAGAAATAAACAATCTAGAGAAAAAAATTAGAAAGTAAGAGAGAAAAGTGGAGAGAGAAAACTAGAGAGAGAAAAAGGAAAGAGAGGAGAGAGGAAAAAGAGAAAATCCTTTTTCTTTTCTTTTTCCTTTTTTTCCTTTTTTCTCTTTTTTTCCTTTTTCTTTTTCTTTTTTTTTTCTTCTTTCCTCGTTCTTCTTCCTTCGTTTTGGGTAGAATAAGGAACCTATCGTTCCCTTTAATCTTGAAACAGGGGAGCTTCCCCCACAAGATGGCGGTGGCCGGGATGCAGGCCAGAGCAATGCGAATGGGGAATTATCGATCAGCGATCAGAGATGATGACCGTCGTCAAAAAAAATCAAGAAAGCAAGCGGAAAATCAAAAAAATAGGGGATTTAATTAAGCCCCTATTTCAACAAAATCTAGCGATTGCCGGCCAGGGTCCCAACGCCCACGGATTGACGAAGAAGAGGAGAAAGATAGAGAGAGATCTTACCCTTTTTCTGATGAGCTATGGCCTGTGATTCCGATGAACTCCAAGAAAATCTCAAAAATAGGAAAGAAGGAATTTGGGCGCTTTTCCGACGATGAACAGCGACCAGAGTGATGGGGTTCGAAAGGCTTGGCTTCCTTTTTAAAGAGGGCCAGGGGAGGAGTCCGAGCCCTCCCCGACTTCCTTCTCTGTCAGAAGACCACTCGAAAGAGGACTCCCACTTATGAGAGTCCAATTCCTTCATGCAGCACGTGCTGTCCTTTTTTTTGCTATCGCTTTGAGGTTGGTGCAGGGTATTACATTCTTCTCCCCTAAAAAGAAATTGTCTTCAAAATTTTTCTTATTTTACCTCAAAAAGATAGGGTTTCATAGTCCAAATCTCATCTTTTCAATATTCTAATTCTTGATACTTCATAAAGAAAAGATTAATTCCTCAAGAGTTAATAGGAATCAGAACCATTCATTTCTCATAATCGAAATTAACATCTTAATTTCAAATAGTAATATCAGTTTTCTTGCCCAAATATCAATTACTAATGATTTAATCGATCTATCATAAGATCATAAACAAACTTTGCTATACTCTCAATAGATGAACGCTATCGCTAAATATTCCAATTCTAAGATCAAAAATCGATGGTCCACTTATCTAAAACTCAAGATGCTATTTTTTTTTAAGCATAGTAGATAGGAGAGCTACTTGTGGTAAATCATATAGTGACACCAAATTACCCAGAATCAAAATATTGTCCTTTCCATTAGTGATGAACTTTCTCTATAAGAGATATAAATCATATCTTTTATCATAAAGTCTTAACTTAAAGGATCAATATTGTTGACTAGCTCAAAATAATCCAGATCACCATGCTTCCACTGCGCACTCTGATCTACACGATTAAAATTTCATCGGATGCAATAACTTTTAACAAAATATTACTTTGTATTGAAAAGATCCAAAATTTATCTTTCAAGTAGGTCAAAAAAAACTTTTTAAGTCTCGTCCCCGATATGCATCGAGCACATCTATCTAAATTAGTCTTTAAGTCAATTGACATTCAAAACCATCATATAAATTTACTATAATTCAATATGAATCGGATCTTAATTCTTGTATTAATTCAATAAGACAATTCCAAATCAAAATCTTGTAAATAAAATCAATAAGAAAATCTTCTGATGCTTCGCCAAGTTAGCACTTAAATCAAAATATATAGGTAGAACTGATACAATCATCTTTTCTAAAATTTCTTCTATTGAGATCTTGGACATCTATCAAAATACTTTCCATAACAATCATGCAAGTTTCTTAAAATCAAATCTCCATATAATGCCAGATTTTGTCGAGGATCTCAACAACAATATCAAAGAACTCCAGATCAATTCCTAAACCCAAAAATTTTGAATTGCAATTTCATAGGTATCCCAAAATTTGAATAGATATAAATAGAATCTTTTATCTTGATCTAAATATAGCAATCAAAGATCTCTCATGCAACCTCAACAACAATAGCAAAAATCTCTCGATCAACTTAGATACGTAATCCTTGAATTGAAGTCTCATATATATCATATAATCTTCAATAGACATGAGCAATATCTATCATTTGGATCCAAAGATGGTAATCAAAGATTCAACCAAAATGAGCATTCAACTATCCCATAATTAATTTTCTTCAATAAGAAATAAACTTCTTTGCAATATCCCAAACTGTATTATTGTTTCTACATATAAGCTTCAAATATGATCCACGTTCCAATATAAACCTCAAAGAATATTTCAATCAAATATCATAAAAGATCTTCAACCAAAAATAATATTTTATCAATGAATCTTTATCTTGCTACTAAATAATTAACTTCAAAGTCTAGAGCAACATCTCAGTATTTTTCCATATCAAATTTGAACTTGCAATTCATTTAAACAAACGATAATCAAATTAATATTCTCAATGCACAATAAAATTTTATAATCAACCCTCTCATCATTATTTTAGATCAAAATCTGATTAATCATAATATGATCCATTTGACAAATCATAACATGATCCATAAATTACCAATCATAAATCAAACTCGTGTCATAATCCCTTGTGATCTTTTCATACATAATCATAATATTTAACTAAAATCATAAAGATACGTCACACTACAATCATCAAAGATCTATACCACAATGTCTCTAATGTCTACCCACTTACACTCGTCCTATGTCTGATTCTGTGTTATAACTTATCTACTTATGCTCTGATACCATATTAATTGTCACGCCTCCGATCCGAGATCGTGAGTCGGAGATCATGGCAACCGCCGTATACTCATAAAAAACTCTCCTCACGAGCATGCAAGACATCTTATCATGCTATCATAAAACAACAGCAGAATAATTAGTCAATAATTTAAATCCAAAACTTAACAATCTAAATTTTAACTTTAATGTCTCAATAAATTCAACAATATTCAATAAATCTTGTATCAAATTCAATAAGACTTTCAATCTAAAATAAAAATATCAAGATTTTGCTTCTAGTCACTCTTCCGCATATATCTCGTATCATCTTAATTTCTCAAGATCTGTAAAAATAGTAAAATAGGAGATAATGAGCTAAATAGCTCAATAAGCAATGATCACTTCAGCTAGATTAAATCAAACAATAAAGTAAATAGTCATTTATAGAAAATAAATATATAGAGTTCAACACTTCAAAATCAGTTTCAATTATGCAACATAATCACAATATAGTCCATGCCAAATTTAATTTTTTTTCAAAAATTCGAGTTTCTTTTAAGAATTCAATTTCTTTCATTCTCAAGTTCTTTTCATCAATTATGAGCTATGACTATATTTTTTCTATGGCAGGGTCATAACACCGCGTATCATCTTGCGGTGAGCTGCGAATCATCTGGCAGTAAAATCCTTCGGAACCGCTGGTCTGCTGGCGGTCTGTCGCTGGTCTACTGGTGATATAAATCTTCAAGACAAATCAATTGCCAACATATTTGCCCCCATTAACGGGGTCCTTTACATAAGTTGTCAATTCATATCATTCTTGAACCAAAATTCTTCATTAATCATATTTCTTATTCTAGTTCGACAGAAAAACACATAATCATGTAGTATCGAAATCAATCAATATAACGCATAACAAAACCAATGCATTAAATCATGCTTCATCATAACATTTCAAAATAAGATATTTCAATAACAAAATATCATTTATCAAATTCATGCATTATTTCACAATTAATGTCAGAGAAACATATTATAATTTATCGATAAATCTAGAAAAAATGAAGCATTACTTACCTTATGCGCATTCCAACAAATCCACATATTTTTAAAAATTTTCTTCCAAACTCTTTGATTCACAGTTCATATCACGGTATCCCATTACTAAACATCCACAACCCTATACAGAATTAAGTCCAATAATTAGAAAGGATACGAATACCATATTCAACAGTTTAAATTGGTCCAATCATCTAATTTTTTTTTGTCAAGATCTAATTAGGATATGGGTGATTCAACAGAGATCGAGAATGATTAAATCAATAGTGCTCAACAAGAATCGAGGTGCAGGTCAATAAGTCGTTCAGTGATCATGGGTCAATTCGATTAAGTAACTTCATCTAATCAAAATCATCAAAAATGCAAGGATTCAATAGAGATCAATAGAGATCGGATTTTATGATGTTCAACAAAAACTTGGATGGTACATATATGCTGTTGAATCAACAAAGTAGTTCAGAGTCTATCTATCAGGTCAACTCGGATTCAACTACGAGGTTGGGAATCCATAATTGGGTTCATAAATCAAATGGACAAAAAAAGTCAAAGGAGAGAAATTAACGAGAAATAATCAGGATGATTAGACAACATTGCCCGGCATCTCAATCGGTTTGAGAAAGATAATTCAAATTACAACTAAACTAGTGTACATATGGTTCAATGGGAATTATAGAAAAACAAATCTAACAGAATCCCATTTGGTTAGGGTGGGTGCCGGCATGCTGCCCGACGATCACGGATCAGAACTCCATCAGAATCAAACTCATCAACATAAAATTCTTTACTAGATCAATCCCAGAGAAACTTCTAGAGAGAGAAATCCATAAAAGAAATAAACAATCTAAAGAAAATTTTAGAGAAAGTAGAGAGAAGTGGAGAGAAAACTAGAGAGAAAAAGAGGGAAGAAAGGAGAGAGGGAAGAGAGAACAATCCCTTTTCTTTCTTTTCTTTTCCCTTTTTTTCCTTTTTTCTTTTTTCCCTTTTCTTCTTTTTCTTTTTTTTCCTTTTCTCTTTCTTCCTCGTTCTTCTTCTTACTTCGTTTTGGGCAGAACAGGGAATCTATCGTTCCCCTTTAATCTTGAAACAAAGGAGCTTCCCCCCAAGATGGCGGTGGCCGGGGATGCAAGCCGAAGCAATGTGGATGGGGGATTATCGATCGACGGTCAGTGGTGACGACCGTCATCGAGAAAAAATCGAGAAAAGCAAGCGAAAAATAAAAAAAACAGGGGATTTGATCGATCCCCTATTTCAACAAAATCCGACGATTGCCGACCGGAGTCCCAATGCCCACGGATTGAGGAAGAAGAGGAGAAAGAGATCTTACCCTTTTTTCGACGAGCTATGGCCTGTGATTCCAGTGAACTCCATGAAAATCTCAAAAACAGAAAAGAAGAAATTTGGGCTCTTTTCCAACAATGAACGGCGGCTAGAGCGGTGGGGTTAAAAAGGAAGGCTTGGCTTCCTTTTTAAAGAGGGCCAAGGGAGGATTCCGAGCCCTCCCTGGCTTCCTTTTCCGTCGGAAGACCACTCGAAAGAGGACTCCTGTTGGGAGTCCAATTCCTTCATGCAACACATGCACAGCATGTGCTGTCCTTTTTTTTTTTTAACTGTCACTTTGAGATTGGTGTAGGATATTATCCACTCACATCATCATGCTATCGGACAGCAAGGAGCTCACCAGTCTACAACTGACCGCCTTCAAGGAGGCCCCAATCACACTTTTGGGATTGAACCTAGACATGATACCATGAGAAAATTCCACCCAGGATGGTTGCCCCACTCGGATGAGATATCATTTGTACCATTGAGCAGCATTATCATCAAGGTGGAAAGCCGCCAAAGAAACTTTGTTTGCATTTTCTACCACCATGGCCTCAAAATATTGCCTTGCTTGGAACAACCAATTGGTAGGATCGCCGCCACTGAATTTTGGAAAATCCATATGCGCAGCTCTCCCTTATAGGCCACCACATTGTTGGTCCGCCAGTGGCTCCTGTTGCTACCATGGCTGGCTACAAGGAGGGTGGTAAAAGCCACAAAAATTTCAGCCTGCATGCTGTCCTAAACATCCGACAGGATTGTAGTGCTGCAACTCTTCAGGTGGAATCCTTTCAAGTCTATGGTGGGCTGGAATATTAGGTTATGCATCGGAGGTAAATCTTGGACGAAATTAGCCCCTTCCTATTCAAGATCTATACCCGACTAGCCATCCCCATAGAGAAAAACAATAGACCCCAAAGTTATAGTACAAGGGGCGATATAAGTCCCAAAAGTCATAAGCAGCACAGAAACATAGTTGCAGGGTTGATGCAGTACAGATTGGTGCTGATCCGGATATTGATTGATCTCAAAAGTATGATTGGGGGCCTCCTTGAAGGTGGTCGGTTGTAAACTGATGAGCTGCCTACTGTCTGATAGTATGATGATATGAGTGGACCTCTCCAACAACCTTAATGGACAAATTAGGGTGGCCGGTTATTTGGGGTACCACCGTAGCGGTTCCTCTCCCCATATGGGGGCCGAGCACTTGTGAGGAGTTCACCTCCCCTCCAGTAAACACTGGAGAGGATATGGTATCCTCAACTCGTTGGACTCTACTTATCCTGTTTCAGATTGAGATGAGAGGATTAAGGAAATCTAGCACCATGTCTTATATGGGAGCACTGGAGTGTGTTGATAGATGCTCTCCTCTTCTTCGACTGAAAATTTTTCCTTGCGAAGGGTCTCTTCGACACGGTGTATGGGCTCCATCAGGGTTTGTATCGCTTTCACCTGGTTGGCTTGGCTCGCCATAAAAACTCGGAACATCTTGAGCGACGCCTGCTCCGAAGATTGACCACCATGACAAGTTGCTTCCGTCGAATCCTCGATCATCATAAAGGATTCGATTGTACGTTCATCGATAAAGATCATCGCAGTTAGTATCCCGACAATAGAACCAATTTATTAAGATATTCCACTCCTAACGACGGCTTCTCCGCTTCGAAGGAGAGAAGTGCCTCCCATAACAGTGAAATAGAAAGGAAAGTTATGCTATTGCTGATATTTAATATAGAAAAATAAGAAATTACAACTCAAGATTCCCCCCTTAAAAGATGACTCCCCTTATTATAGCCTAATTATTTGATATCTAAGTTAACTTAGGGCCCAAGTAGCTTAACTCCCAAGTAACTAAAGCCTAAAAAAAACGACATAAATATCTTATTCCCAAGTAACTAAAGCCTAAAAAAAAGAAGATAAATATCTTATTCCCAAGTAACTAAAGCCTAAAAAAAAAAAGGAAAAAAATATTTTATTCGGATACTGTAGCTACAGTACCTGTGCTACAGACCCATGCTACAGTACCGTCAGGTACTATATAGGTTGTAACAATATTCCCAACCAAAAAGGCATGAATGAAGCTGCGTAGCAACCATCCAAAATCTATGAGCAATTAAGAAAGTATGATTCACATAAAACTAACACTACATTGAATCAACCCCCCCCCCCCACCGGCCCCCGCCCAACAAAAAAAAAAAAAAAGGGTCATCTTAAGTATATGAATTTCTCCTTTAATCCTAAAGCCATTTGACAAAAATAAGAATATTTCAGGATCTTAACAAATTCTCTATTATTCTCCATATTTTTCTTTATTGGGCATTTTCTGTTTCATGATCCTCAAGGGGAAAAAGTAACTAAATAAACTCCAACATTGTTCTGATTTTTCCATGATTTTCAAGGGCCCGACGTTGTTATACCACTTTTTTTCTGCCATACTGCTGCAATAGCTAGATTCACAAATCACAATGAGCTTGAATAACAGAAAATAAAAAGGTTTTATTCATGTCAGTTATGCAATAATTACATAATATCAAATGGTGACTTTACATTGCTTAGGGTTTTCTTTTAAAAAAACATTAGAACATACCTGTTATCATTATGGACCCATCAACTGGACAAAGGAAATTCTCATATTCAGTAAGTGTACTGTTGAACATTGCTGGTGTAGATGCCAATCTGCATGAAGAATTGACAGACATCAGTATGGCCTGCGTCTCATCTCTATTCTCCATTATATATTTTGAAGTATCAAGTGAGAAGACATTCATGCTTTTTAAGTGACAGATCAAGTAATAGATCACACATTTTCCTTAGAATCATACTTGATGATGCCAGAACTTACTTTGCCCTTTAGGAATGCAGACAGAACAGAAGCACCAGTTGATGATGAATATTTTTATCCTATCATGGCTAAAAGTAGGCATCTAAAGAATAATAAATAATGGAGAAGTAAGATAGTATTTCAACTCACCCATACTGAATAACATCCACTCCAATACTAGCAATTCCATGAGAAACTGCATCCTGGAAGTTGACAATTAAACTTCAGTAATCAAACAATTATGTCACAATTCATGAAGATTGAATAGATTAAATTATGCTTAAAACACTATTAGTTTCTTAATGTTAAATACATTGAACAGTTGAATATGCCTACATAAGCGAGCTTTGCATTACAAAAAATTCTTTTCTTAATCTTTATATTTAATACTGTATAAAGTATAAACAAAATTGGGAAGAAACATATATGCAGCATACGAACTCCGGGAATTTCCCATGACTAAACTGTCTCTAAGAAATGGAATGTAGGCATAAACTAACCCAAAAGAAAAGGAGTTGAGAAAGACAAATAGCAGGACAAAAAAGGAAGAAACACAGATTTAACTGAGCACTCTATGAACAATTCGCAATGCTTCTTCAAAATAGCCAGTGAATTAAGTCACTGTATATTTGCATGAAACATAAGGTGTATATGGATGGCTTGCATGTCTTAGACTAATTGTAATTTTTGTATCTTAAGGAATAAATCTTTTAAACCTAAATATTCAAGCTGATATTATCTGCTAGAACTGAAGCAGGCCCAAAAGCCAAGTAAGAAAAAATCGGCCAATAACCTGTAATTTCTGAGCAGATATTCGCGAATCATGACCAACAGAGATTCTTAGGCGTTTTGATTCAGCTGGTTTCTTTTTTTCCAATAACCATGCAGCAAAAGAAGCAGCTATTGCTTTTGTGACAGGTTCAGTAAGATTTACAGGTTCCCCCTTGACACCAGCAACAGCAACACCTCGAATATCACTGTAAAAAAGAATAATAAAAAGATCAAGTTAGCAAACTGAAGGCCAGAGATGAAATTTAACAAAGACAGAAATTGACATCTCTCTAATCAACTTGCTAGTAGACAATGCAACTTATGTATGGCAGAAAGAATAAACTATCTGCAGCTGCTTCATGTATCTTTTGCATGAAAGTCACAGTGTCAGTCTTGTTGCTTGCTTAGGAAGTAAAAGAAGTTAGTTACAAGGGGATCTTACTTCACAATATTTCTTAGAGGAGAAAAAGGAAGAAAGTGAAGAGCTAAAATTTACTCTAAGATGCCTAAGATGTTTCCTGTCAAACCTGAGTCCAGTAAATCGATCATGCTAACTCTCCTATACGCTGACCACTTTCTTTAAATATTGTGTGGATTTCTTGGTTAAATAAAACATTTTCAGAAGGGGAAAAAATTCTACAAGACATACTACCATTTATGCAATGCAGCTACATGAATAAAGAATTTGAATTGAGAAGAAACCATTTTATCATCTCAGATCTAATACTAGTGTTTATTATCAAGTTATCAACACTCAAGTTACTCAACCAACATAACATTTTAAATACTTATCAAAAGATGTAAAAATCTAGAGAACAATATAGTACATTCAGGGGAAAAAACAATCTAGAGACAATGTAATTTCAATACATGTAACAAATAAATGTACTTATACAGCAAGGAAACACTGACACCTTGAAAATATATATTTTGAATTGGAAACCATCTTTTGGAAAATGCACTAACTTATCTACAATACCATGGCACTTTATTACTTGCCTAGCTCACACCATCTTGATGTGGCACAGGGTTACCACTTTTTCATAGTTCAGAGCAATTGGATAAAAGATAAAGTTAATTACTCCCATCCACCCTGCAGGGGCCCAGATCCTCCTTCTGTCTCTGCTGGAAATATATAAGCAAACGGTTTGCAGATCATTGCTAGTAAAAATTGTCATTGTCTGATTCAACAGGACTAACTTAAAGCAAATGAAGACTGTGTTCCTAAC
The DNA here is from genome assembly GCF_000442705.2 of Elaeis guineensis. NCBI lineage: Eukaryota > Viridiplantae > Streptophyta > Magnoliopsida > Arecales > Arecaceae > Elaeis > Elaeis guineensis. The sequence goes on along the minus strand of NC_026003.2, from coordinate 12,329,101 downwards.
AGTCACAAATTTCGACTTAAAACACTTCAGTTGTACGGTTGGCATCTTGCAGGATGTGACATAATGATCTAATGAATGTACCTTCCATTTTGAAGCTTGAGAAAGTCGATTTTCTCGAAGGATGAAACAGCACTAGTACATTGAACAGCTGCAAGAAAATTTATTAAAAGAAAAATTAACAAAATCAAGGCAAGCATGAGAAAGAGGAAACAAACACTGACGAACAAAAAATGCTTTATAAATAAAAATTGTGCTGCCAGAGACTTGCACAACAAAAAATCTCCATGATAATAACAAAAATGAAATGAATTAAACATATATTCAAAGACAACTAAATGCAAAATAGTTCATTAAAGCACACTGTTCTGAAGTTGGGAACTTAACATCACACTTGAGGTCAACCTGAATAGTGAGAGTCTAGAACAGACCATTGCAATGGATACTTGCTCGGTTCCCAAGATCAATCCTGTGTTTTGTCAAGGTATGCAACCGCATGGCTGACTTGTCAGGCCATGCTAATCTGCATCCCTGCAAGAGATGTGCACTGCGCATACTAAGGGCACAAGAGCTACTGAGAAATCTGGTGTGTGATTGTCTATTCTGTTGACAATGCTGTGCCAGAAATACATTTTGAGTAGAATTCCCTGATTTTGCTGCATGAAATTTGGAATTTTATTAGATCTATATCTTGTGTTAGTTTAATCAAACATATAACATGAAATAAGTCATTATTACTGATGGATTGGACATTTAAGTTTTTCAGCCGCATTTTTTGATAATTACAGTGATTTTGCTATTAAAACTTTCAAAGCCAGTAATGGTAAGGACAGCAATAGAAATAAATTTGATGAACTAACATATAGAAGGCTAATGACTCCTGCAATAAACACTAAAACAACTCCACCACCATTATGCCTGTTAATAATGTCACAAAACATCATACCGGGCAGTGTCTTACTCTATGATCAAACATCATTAAGTGGGTTGCCAGGATGAAAGAAAGGATCTGTTAATTTCCAACAATTTCATACATAGAGTCTAAAAATTTAGCAGCCAAAATCTCTGTCTCTCCTAGTTCATCCTTTTTTCCAATTAACTTCTTTCCTACAAGAAATATTACAAAGACTTTCTCTAAGGGCTTGAAATAAAAATTATACTTCCAAAAGATCTGCCATTTAAAAGTTAAGACCCAGCTACCCAACGTTGCCCCCCCAAAATAGAAGTAACTTAAGGCTACCTCCAGAAATGAAAGCTATATGATGATTGAATAAAGTTTATCTAGACCTCCAACCAACAAATTAATGAAAATCATATAAACCTAGTACATTGAGTTTAGCACTCCACTCATTGGTGATTTGAATTAGGTCATCCATTACTGCAAGATTTAAAAAGCCATGGAGTTTTTTACTCCTTTCTTAGGGATAAATGGCTCAGTCCAACTCTTAATTCTCATAATGGAGCAGAAATTTCCATCTTAACAATCGTACTCTATTTACAACAAGACAAAAACTCAAATTTAAACTCCACTTCAAAACCATAACCTCTGTCATTGTTGGTCTGATAAAGTAGCATTCACAAGCAAAAGAACACTAAGGGTGCGTTTGGTTAGTCATTAAAAAAAATACTTTTTTTGCTTTTTGATTTTTAAAAAGTAAAAATCAAAAAGTAATGTTTGGTAACACCATGAAAAGCAAAAAGCAAAAATTAAAAAAATCAAAATAATTGCTTTATATGCAAAGTAAAAATTTTTTGCTTTCCAAAACTTGCTTTTTTTGCTTCTGCACATCTAAAACGCCAAACCAAAAAGTAAAGAGTCCGAATCCTTCTCCCTCGTCGAGCTCTTCACCTGCTGTCCCCAAACATTACTTTTTGCTTTGTAACAACGTAGTTACCAAACATACTTTTTACTTTTTTTGCTTTTACTCAATAGTAAAAATAAAAAAAAAATAAAAAGTACTTTTTAAAAATCAAAAATCAAAAAGTATAACCAAACGCACCCTAAACTTCCCCTAAGATTAAAACTCCACAAGGAACCATAGCAACAGAACAATCACTTGATTGACTGATCAAAAGCATGTAAACCACCAAACTCAGGAAGAGCATCCTACATATCGTTCACATGCAAAGCAATTTCAACAAAGAACCCAGCGAATACAAATTTGTCGAATCTTTTGACAGTATAGAAACCGTTTCATCCCGAAATTCTATTATTAAATCCACCAACAAATCGGGCCCAAGAATTCGACTACCATCAAGAAGAGGCGATCGAACAATAGAAACCTGGCTTGGGCAGCCAAGGTTGGGAAAAATCTGAGGTTTTAAGTACGAACGGATCAGAATTACTCTTATACGATCTCCCTCCACAGTCATTTGATAGAGAAGAATTTGGAAATCCCTTAATCGAACTATAGAAATCCAGTTCATCAAAACCGGAATAGAAAGTGGGGAGACGAGAGAGAAACCTGCCATCATATCCGATCAGAGGTGGGGGAATCGATTGCTTCAGACCGACAACACGAAGGAGAACGGCTAATGGGAAGGGTTTATAAAGAAGAACGGATACCGCAGGATCGAGTTGTCGTGGTAGCTGGAGCCACTCGGATGTAATATGTAGACTTGTCGGGGACTTGGACGAAATACATAACTGTTTCCGATCCTTCTGGGTTCGCCGCGGCCTTCGAGCGGCTTAAAGCTAAGGAGAAATTCTTGGAACACCGTATGCAGTATGCACAGTCAAAGAAAATACACCGTCCTATCTGTTGAGCCATAATCATCATTTTTTTCATACATATTTAATATCAATAATTTTATTTTTTTATTTAAAATTTTAAATTATAAAAATATTTTTTTAAAAAAAAATTATGAGATTCTATACTGATACTGTGTTGAAATTATTACTTTCTGTACAGGATATCATAATTTTTTTACAGAATATCATAAAAAAAATATTTTCATCATTAAAAAAATTATAAAATTTTTAAATAATAAAAATACTTCTATAAAAATTATAATATTTTATGAAAAAATTATGGTAGCAGAAAGTCATAATTTCAATACAGGATATCATAATTTTTTCAAAAGGAGATGAACAGTTTTGTCATTCAAAATTTTAAATAAAAAAATAGAACTGCTGGCATTAAATGCTTACTAAAAAGCAGTGACTATGTGACCTAATCAGATGGGGCCATGCATTTTTTCTATACTGCATATGGTGTACAAAGAATTTCCCTAAAGTTAATTGAGGGTGCAAATGGGTCGCGTTGACTGATTCGACCCATCCAACTTAGATCCAGTCTGATTCCAATCTATTTTAAAGGATTTATAGGATTAGATCAGATTCTACAATTAGACCCATTTTATTTTTTGAATCAAATCTGAATTTACAGAATTAAGATACAATCTGATTCCATATAAACATGGCATACACCATTAGGATTTGTATTTATTTTAATCTCTAAATTATGACTTAAGATTTGTATGGGCAATATCTTTTACATAAAGATAGATATAAAATTATTTATGTTGCGGGGTAATTTGTCATCCAAGATGAAGATGTGAACTAGTGGGAAGGCATGTGATTAAGTGTATAGGACCAACACCACAGTACTATTGAAATGAAGGTATCCAATCCTAAAGGTAAATATGTCTCTCCTGAACCATTAGAGGGCTGTCCGAAGGAGATCATTCAGTACATAACTCTAGGCCTCCCCGATCCTAACTTCAGATCCTGGTGATCCCTGATCTCTGACGATTTTCCTAAGTAGAACATCAAAGTCCAGCTGATCCCGACTTAGGTCTCAAACCTAGACTCCACCAACTGATCCCAATCTCCACAACAGCCAGCATCTGGACAGGCTGATCTTTGACTTTGACGGCAGGTAAGCTTTTGACACCACTGATACTTATCCCTACGAGCATGATTGGCCCTAGCCATTTCCTTCCTTCGGCATCCATCTTCACCAAACCGTGTCGAAGCCTCTCCAACCAAAACTAGTTCGATCCTATCTGCTGAAGGGAAAAACGGCCTTTTCCTTGTAGGATCTTCCAGATCTAATGAGATCTGAGACAGAATATTTCAAAAAAAATTATCCTATGATATTTCAGATCTAAGATCTATTAGATCTAATTCCTATTATTTGATATTAAATCTAAAATTAAATCTAAAAACATGAGAAATAGAGAAATACCTCTAGGGTAACTAGATTACCCTGTAGATGATCGCAGCAATGTCCGAGGTTCTAAAATAGCCATGCAGTCGCCTGACCTCTACCAGTATCCACTCGAGTAGGATCTGGATCGTTTTCTCCTCGCGAATCTTTGCTCCAAAAATCAGATCTGGAAGATCTTCAAAAGATCTTCTGAAGCTGGAGCAGCAGCTTCTCGATAAATCTCTGCAACCTTCTAATCAGGAAGCCACCACGCCTTGGATAAGCACCAGATGGATGCCCAACCTCTTGGACGTGAAGAGGGGAGGGAGAGGAGTAGAGAGGGTGTGGAGAAGTGGAGAGGATTCAGGCTTTTGTTAGTTATTGCACAGAGTCTCTAAACCCTAGGCGCAGACAGGGTTTAAATAGACCCTGCTGCGCCATGCAGTGCCACATCATTCGATCAATCAGAAAATTTCAATTAATTCTGAAAAAATTTTGATTGATGGAGTGATGTCATCTGATCATATCAAATAAGAATCCTCACAATCCCTCCTACTGTTGGCGCAAACACTGGATAAGCACAGTGAGATTGGTGCCCCACAATCCAAGTTGATCAAGGGATCAGAGTCTTCATCTCATGGGACTCTATCCTTATCCACTTGGGGTGCATGCCATATCTGATTATGGCACCCACTTTGAGGATAAAATTAACAGGTGGACACTTCACAAAAACTCTCCAATGACCTCTTGCCAAGTGGCCTTCAGTCCAAGGTCCATGGGTCAACGTTTGACCAATGTCCTAAAACAGAAATGGCAGGTGACAGGAATTAGTAGGTGTTGTCTTAAATTCATCTCATGAATTAAGACAAGATTTTTTTGAGCTGGACTGACTTCAGTCAGACTGAGAAAAATCTTCTCAAGATTCTTTGGGTGAGCCAAATCACATTTGGCTCAGTCGAGATAGAAAAGATTACACGAGGAGAAAGTTAGGCTCAATCGTGTGCTAGCACGATTTTCTTGAACCTAATTGGATCTAATCCAAATCAATCGAACTGAACTAGCTCAATTGATGACATCCAGACCCTAACTCTTATTTGTGTGATCCAGTTAGGTTCATTTCCGTATGGTAATGAGACATGTCGTGATCTCATCATCGACATCATCGAAACTCCTTTCGATGGATTAGAACTCTTCTGATTCAAACAATTAGAATGATCGATCATCAAGATCATTCTAATTGCTCTCAAAATCCACCAGTGACACCTAGTAGTATATGGTGGTAACCCATCAGAAATGAAGACGAATCTCTCGGTGCAGCTACCTGTGTGATTGAGTTCTTCTATCATGAGTCCCGACTGAATTAGGGTTAAGGTGAACTCGTCAAACCCAACATCAGTCATATGAATCAGTCGATCGATCCAAGTTCGATGTGAAACCTCAATGAAAAACTTGTTTTCATTATTTCACTCTGCCATGGCCATGGGCTTAAGAACTCAATCTTTCAATTATCATAGGACTACTCCTCTCATCTACTGAGATTGATAGATCCCATCTTGGTGCAATCTGGTTCCTGCAATGAATATGCTACAGCCAACATACACCTCAGAGTTTCGAATGGCTGGAAGACTGAGTTATGGTGTAGTCAAACTATAACACACTCAAGGTGAACTGTCGATGTACCTCAGGTCAAAGAACTAGACACACAGCTGCAGCATCGAGCTAGTCATCGACGAAAAGGTAGACTTCCTTATGACTGCTCGAGGTGGTCATGCTCAGTACTCTCGTTCTCAATAAATATCTGTACTCTCGCTCCGATGTCTCCACACCATAGACTCAAGACACATCTACCTTAAGGAAGCGATCGTACACCAACCTTCCGGATCGATCACCATCCTCGTAATGATCCTATGGTTAGGAGCTGTTTATGAGTTAGTTATGTAAATTCATGCCTTAAATTTTCAACTCTTGAAAATATGAATTAACATTCCTACTAACTCAAAGGATGTATCATAGACATAATGTACACAATGTGATAGTAGAATAACCCTTTTATTCATTTATAGTCAAAATTATAAATTTGCCCTTACATTTGTACAGGAATGTGTCAGCCAATCTGGCATCTAGGGCATACATCTAACAAACTCCCACTTGACCTAATGCCAATTGGCTACATATCTAAGTCCCATCTTCTCAAGGTGGGCTTCGATCTTCTGCTGGCCTAATGGCTTTGTCAGTGGGTCTGCCACATTGTCTGTGGAGTCGACTTTCTTAATCTCGACACAACCTTTTTTGAGGTAATCACGGATCAGATGAAATCGTTACTCGATATGCTTGAACTTTTGGTGAGACCTTGGCTCCTTAGCTAGAGCTATGGCGCCATTATTGTCACAGTAAAAAGGGACGACATCCGATAACATCACTCCAAGTTCTGCAGCAAACTTTTTGTACCAGAATGCCTCCTTCACAGCTTCTGATGCAGCAATATACTCTGCCTCCATGATGGAATCAGCAATTACCGTCTGCTTGGAACTCTTCCAGCTAACTGCACCACCATTACAAATGAACAGACTCCCAGATGTCGACTTTCGATCATCTATATCAGACATAAAGTCTGAGTCTGTAAATCTCTGAACCTAGAGTTCTCCATTCCCAAAGACTAGAAACATATCCTTAGTCCTTCTCAAGTACTTAAGGATACATTTCACAGAAGTCCAGTGCTTTTCACCTAGATTCGACTGATATCTGCTTGTGACACTCACAGCATGAGCTATATCAGGTCGTGTACATAGCATGGCATACATGAGGCTTCCTATTGCTGAAGCATAAGGAATCTTGCTCATGCATTCAATCTCCTCAGGTGTGCTAGGGCACATCTTCTTGGAGAGATGAATGTCATGTCTAAAAGGTACTAAACCTCTTTTGAAGTTTTCTATGTTAAACCTTTTAGCACCTCCACTATGTACATCTTCTGTGAAAGTCCCAGCATCCTATTCGGTCTATCTCTATAGACCTTAATATCCAGTATAAAGGATGCCTCTCCTAGATCTTTCATAGAGAACTCCTTAGACAACCATATTTTGACTGAGATCAGCATGGAAATATCATTCTCAATCAGGAGGAGTCATCTACGTATAGTACGAGGAAGACAACTGCGCTCCCACTGACCTTTTTGAACACACATGGTTCCTCTGCGTTCTTGATAAAATCAAATATTTTGATCACATCATTGAAACGAGTATTCTAGCTCCGAGATGCTTGCTTAAGTCCATAAATAGACCTTTGCAGCTTGCAGATCTTATGATCATCATCACTAGATGTGAAACCAAGCGGCTGTTCCATATAGATATCTTCCTCAAGATATCCATTTAAGAACGTTGTTTTCATGTCCATCTGCCATATTTCATAATCGAAATAGGCTGCAACAGTAAACAATGTGCGGATGGATTTTAGCATGGCTACGGACGAAAAGGTATCCTAATAGTCAATGCCTTCGCGCTGACTATAACCTTTCGCTACGAGCCTAGTCTTGAATGTCTCCACATTTCCATATGCACCTATCTTTCTCTTGAAGATCCATTTACACCTAATAGGTACAATACCTTTAGGTGGATCTACCAAGTTTCAGACTTGGTTTGAGTGCATCGAGTCAATTTCTGATCTCATTGCCTCTAACCATTTCTCGGAGTTGATATCTGATATCGCCTCATCATAGGTCTTGGGGTCATCACCATGAGCCTCATTTTCTGTGAGAAATATTTCCTCTACTTCCTCTTGTATAGTATCTAAGTACTTTTCAGGAGGATGGAAAATCCTAGTTGATCTATGAGGTGGAAGAGGTTGTATTAGGATTGGTTTTAATTGATTGGGTTCCTCAGGTTCTTTAACTTGTTACTCTTAGGAGACATTCTTTTTGAGCTTAATTATTCTTCCGATGCCACCATCTTGAATAAACTATTTTTCAAGAAAAATAGCATGTCGATTCACAATCACATTATGATCTTCTGGAACATAGAAATAGTATCCTAATGACTCTTTAGGATATCCTATGAACCGAGCTCTAAAAGACCTGAACTCTAACTTATCCGTCTGCTGTCTCTTGACATGAGCCGGACAACCCCAAATTCTGAGATGACTCAGACTTAGCTTCTTACCATATCATATCTCATACGATATAGTAGGAACGGTTTTAGAGGAAACCTTATTCAATACATATATTGCTGTCATGAGATAATGTCTCCAAAGAAACTCAGGGAGGTCCGTGAAGCTCATCATAGAACAGACCATATCTAATAGGGTCCGGTTCTTCCGTTCTGAAACTCTGTTGAGTTGTGGCATTCCAGGTGGAGTCCATTGAGAGACTATGCTATTATCCTTAAGATAGTCTAGAAACTCCCGACTAAGGTATTCACCTCCTCGATTTGATCGAAGAACCTTAATGGGTTTTTCTGTTTGTTTTTCTACCTCATGTCTGAATTTTTTGAATTTTTCAAAGGCTTCAGACTTGTGTTTCATTAGAAATATATATCCGTACCTAGATAAATCATCGGTGAAGGTAATGAAGTAGACATAGTTGCCTCTAGCCGGCACATCAAATGGGCTGCATACATCTGTATGTACTAGGGCAAGTAGGTCAGTGGCCCTTTCCCCATGTCCTGTAAAAGGAAGCTTGATCATTTTGTCTTGAAGGCATGATTCACAAATTGGATATGACTCGAAAGTCAATGGACCCAATAGCCCGGATTTCTCTAATTTGTCAACCCTGTCTTCCGTTATATGACCTAGCCTTAGGTGCCACAGATACCTATCATTTAGACTATCTCTAGGCCTTTTAATTCTTTTGGCATTCACATTTTGCTCGATATGAAATACAGATACATCAATATGTAGCTGATAGAGATCATTAATAAGAAAATCATTTGCAGCTTTATTATTTTCATAAAATATGTTACAATGGTTCTTATGAAAGCTAATCACATAGCCTTCTTGTGCTAAACATGAAACAGAAATCAAATTCTTGCTTGCTGCAGGCACATAATAATAATCTCTAAGAACTAAATCTAATCCCAATGATAATCGCAGATGGTAGGTTCCCACGATCACAGCAGCAACTCTTGCTCTGTTTTCGATGCGTAGGATCATATCCCCATCCCTCAGCCTCCTGCTCTCTTCAAGATCCTGCATAGAAGTGCACAAATGAGCACTAGAACCAGAGTCAAGCACCCAACTGGATGTAGAAGAAACCGTAAGGTTGGATTCTAAAATGAGCACACCTCCAGAAGGACCATCCTTTTTGTTCTTTAGGGCCAGGTACTGAGGACAGTTCCACTTCCAATGGCCGTCTGAATTACAGTGAAAATATTTTTTCTTTTCAGCAGTCTTCTTCTTCGGTTCCATCTTCTTCTTCTTTCCATCCACCTTCTGCTTCTTCGCAGACTTCTTCTTCTTTTCAAAAGACTTTCTCCTAGAAGAAGTCCGCTTTACAGTAAGGACTGAGTCTTTTGAACCTTTCAAAGAAAGCTCAGCCGTAACCAACATGTTTATTAACTCAGCCAAGGTACACTGCATCTTATGCATATGGAAGTTCATGATGAACTGACCATATGCATCAGACAAGAATTGAAGGATCACATCAATCTAAAAATCCTTGTCTAAGATAACACCGAGTTTCTCAAGCTCCTCAAGGTCCTTGATCATTGTCAAACAATGATCTTGAACTGACTGCCCATCACGTATTTTAGCCTTAAAAAGTCTTTGACAGACTTGATACTTGGCTGCGCGACTTTGTTCACCAAACAACTCTTGTAGGTGAGCCAATATTTGGTGGGTAGTCATAATGTTCTCATGCTGGCACTGCAAGTCATTAGACATGGCATCCAACATGTAGTACCTGGCTTTGTTATCGTCATCTGTCAACTTTTTCAGAGACGCTCTCTGTTTAGCAGTCGGACGTGCTGGCATGACAGGTGGGTCCTGGTTCAAGACATGGGTCAGTTTCTCAGAATCCAGAATAATTCTGTAGTTCCTCAACCAGTCCTTGAAATTGGGTCCAGTCAATCTGTGGGTATCTAGTATTTTGATCAAGGGGTTGGATGCAGACATGTTTCCTGTAGAGGTCAAGAGTTTCTAGTTAGATTTTGTAATCAGACTTAACCAATTTGTTTAGGGGTTTTATTTTTAAATAAATTAGGCTCCCACTATTTTCTTAGATCCCTACACTCTCTAGGTAGAGATATGAAAATCTCCATGATTAGTGATTTCTAGTGGGTGGTGCGGTCTCATCGACTGGCTCACCACCTCACCTAACAGTTATTGGTGATGGGTCAACCGATGAGTGGACAACTCTTGTCCAATGATTCTCTAATTATGGTGCATCCAAAACTTGGTCTCTAATTCATGAAACTCACCGTGCCCGGAATATTGAGCACAATCCATCCTCTAATCCGTAGCATCCAATGCCTAATAGACATGATTGCATCTTTCCGGTGCAACTGAGCCACTGTAATCAGTCGAGAACAATCAACCCCGGGAAGGGCCCGCACATCCACAATGGTGGAAGACCTTAGACTTAATATTTTCTTAGGGAGATTTGATTTAGGTCTCATTAAACTTGACTTGACATAGTCATAACAATTATGACTAACCTACTGACATGGGTTAGCTCAAATTATTAGCCACCTCAAATCAGAACTGGATCGACACATATGGCCAGGTAAGTAAGACCGGTGGGAGGGATATGCCATTAACTTGACAAGAACGCATTCGAATCGAGTAGCTCCCAATTAAAAATCAGTCGGTCGCATCTGCCCAACTTACTTTAGACACCAAATTGTTGAACCAGAACCAATTGGGTTAGTCTACAATCCAAACTCTAACCACTGAACCAAATTAGGTCTTAACTTGATTGAGTCACATCTAAATGTGATTCGACCTTGACCTAGATTTAATCCTATTATGCTGGTCAATTATTAGCTTTCATGATCCCACCTAACCAATTTTTGATTCGGTTTGATCAACCGCTAGACCTAATTGAGCTACCCAAGTCCGAATCTAATTTTATGAAAATGACTTAGATCTGAAATTCTCAATTTTAGACCTAATTTAATTTCATAAGCTTAATTCATTAATTAAGTCTTGAGTTCATAGACAAAACATGTAAATAAATCCTAGGATTTCAGGATCTAGGATTTTGCAGAAAAATAAATTTTGATTTCTGATTAAGGATGAACGCGCAGCACCCCTACACGCCATAAGAATATCTCATTGAATGGGAGGAGAGGGTCTTAAACCCTACTTTGTTCTTATGACCGGACGACCATGAGGAATACCTTAATCAGAAATATTAATTTAACTACAAAACTAGTTAGATCTAAGTTACATATCACATATATAATTTCAGATCTACCTTATACATGCTTTGCATACATCTCATGTATTAAAATCTGATCTAATTAGCATGCTTTCAGATCTGATACATCACATATAACATCTAAAAAATATGATTTAAATTGAACTATACAATATAAAATCTATTCTAGACAGTTACTAGAACAATTCTACAACTAGTTTAAGCATGCAACAGATCAATCTTATGAATTAATTAAATTTTTATTTTTTATTTTTTGATCTGAATATAATATTTATAATATCAAAAAATCAAAGAATAAATTAGATCTAATTTATATTTTAATCATATTAAAATATAAAACTATAAGACTATTCATAGATTAAACTACTCCTGGTCTAGTCATGCATCTCATACATGTTAGATCTACTTAGATTTAATTTTAAATTTTTTTGATTTCAGATCCTATCACATCTGATATGATATTTAAAATCTATTAATATCAGATAAATAAAAATAAAATTTAGATCTAAGTTAGATCTGAAAAAGAACCATCAACCTGGCTCTGATACCAGTTGAAGGGAAAAATCGATTTTTTTCTTGTAGGATCTTCCAGATCTAATGAGATCTGAGGTGAAATATTTCAAAAAAAATTATCTTATAATATTTTAGATCTAAGATCTATTAGATCTAATTTCTAGTATCTTATATTAAATTTAAAATTAAATCTAAAAATATGAGGAATAGAGAAATACCTCTAGGGTAACTAGATTATCCTGTAGATGATCGCAGCAATGCCCGAGGTTCTAAAATAGCCATGCAGTCACCTGACCTCTACTGATATCTACTCGAGTAGGATTTGGATCATCTTCTCCTCATAAATCTTTGTTCCAAAAATCAGATCTGGATCTAATCTGAAAGATCTTCAAAAGATCTTCTGAAGCTGAAGCAGCAGCTGAAGGAAAAACCATCTTTTTTCTTTGTAGGATCTTTCAGATTTCATCAAATCTGGAGCAAAATAATTTAAAAATTTTATCCTACGCTATTTCAGATCTAATATCTATTAGATCTAATTTTATTATCTGATATTTAAAATCTAAAATTAAATCTAAAAGTATGAGAAGTATAGACATACCTCAAGGGTAATCTGATTACCCTATAGATGATCTCAGCACAGTCCGAGGTTCTGATGTAGCCACGCAAGCACCTGGTCTCTACCGGTATCTACTCAAGCAGGATCTAAAACATCCTCTCCTTGCAAATCTACGCTCCAAAAATCAGATCTCTATCTGATTTGAAAGTACTTCAGAACTCCTTCTGAAGTTGGAGCAGCAGCCTGTCGAAGATGTCCTGCAGCCTTCCTGTTCCAGGCATCACCACGCCTTTTCCTTGCACCAGATGAACATCTAACTCCTTGGACATGAAGAGGGGAGATAGGAGAGTAGGGAAGATATGGAGAAGAAGGGAGGGGGCTGCAGCTATTGGGTTTGGTGCATAAAACAACTTCAGCCTAAAACCCTAGGCGTAGAAGGGTTTATATAGACCCTATATGCTGCGCAGTGCCACATCATTCAACCAATCAAAAAATTTTAATAAATTTTGAAAAAATTTTGATTGGTTGTTTGATGTCATCTGATCATATCAGATAAGAACCCAAGCCTCTATCTCAAAGTTGGCGCCAACAATGGATAAGGACAAAGAGAGGTTGGCGCCAAAGAGTCCAATCTTATCAAGACTCTCCAACCTTATCCACTTGGGGTGCCCACTTAATCCAATTGGGCTCGCGCCATAATCTGATTATGGCACCCAATTTGATGTGGTTTGGCTTCACAAAAATCCTCCAATAAGCTCTTGCCAAGTGGCCTTCAATTTAAGACCCATATGTCAACTTTTGACAAATGTCCTAAAATGAAATTGGCAGAAGACAGGAATTAGCAGGTGCTTGTCTTAAATTTATCTCATGAATTAAGACAAGTCTTTTTTGAGCTGGACAAGCTTCATTTAGACTGAGAGAAATCTTCTCAAGATTTTTTTGATGAGTCAAATCACATTTGGCTCAGTAGAGACAGAAAAGATTACACGAGGAGAAAGTTAGGCTCAATCGTGTGCTAGCACGATTTCCTTGAACCTAATTGGATCTTATTCAAATCAATTGGGTTAGCCCAATTGATGACATCCAGACCCTAACCCTTGTTTGTGTGATCCAGTTAGGTTCAATTCCGTATGGTAATGAGACATGTCGTGATCTCATCATCGACATCATCGAAACTCCTTTCGATGGATCAAAACTCTTTTGATTCAGATAATTAGAATGATCGATCATCAAGATCATTCTAATTGCTCCCAAAATCCACTAGTGACACCTAGCAGTATATGGTGGCAACCCATCAAAATTAAAGACGAACCTCTCGGTGTAGCTACCTGTGTGATTGAGTTCCTCTACCATGAGTTCCGACTGAATTAGGATTAAGGTGAACTTATCAAACCCAACATCAGTCATATGAATCAATCGATCGATCCGAGTCTGATGTGAAACTCCAATGAAAAATATTTTTTCCATTATTTCACTCTGCCATGGCCATGGGCTTAAAGACTCGATCTTTTGATCATCATAAGACTACTCCTCTCATCTACCGAGGTTGATAGATCCCATCTTGGTGCGACCTAGTTTCTACAATGAATATGCTATAGCCAACATACACCTCAGGGTTCCAAATGGCTAGAAGATTGAGTTATGGTGTAGTCAAACTATAACACACTCAAGATGAACTGTTGATGCACCTCAGATAAAAAAACTAGACACACAACTGCAGCATCGAGCTAGTCATCGACGAGAAGGTAGACTTCCTTATGACTGCTCGATATGGTCACGCTCAGTACTCTCATTTTCAATGAATACCTGTACTCTCGCTTCGGTGTCTTCACACCGTAGACTCAAGACACGTCTACCCTAAGAAAGTGATCGTACATCAACTTTTCAAATCGATCACCATTCTCGTGATGATCCTATGGTCAGGAGCTATTTATGAGTTAGTTATGTAAATTCATGCCTTAAATTTTCAACTCTTGAAAATATGAATTGACATTCCTACTAACTCAAAGGATGTATCACAGACACAATGTATACAATGTGATAGAAAAAAAATTATTTATTGATTTATAGTCAAAATTATAAATTTGCTCTTAGATTTGTACAGGAATGTGTCAGCCAATCTGGCATCTAAGGCACACATCTAACAGCAGCTTCTCAATAAATCTCTGCAGCCTTCTAATCGGAAGCCACCACACCTTGGATAAGCACCAGATGGATGCCCAACCTCTTGGACGTGAAGAGGGGAGGGAGAGGAGTAGAGGGGTGTGGAGAAGTGGAGAAGATTCATGCTTTTGTTGGTTATTGCGCAGAGTCTCTAAACCCTAGGCACAGACAGGGTTTAAATAGACCCTGCTGTGCCATGCAGTGCCACATCATTCGACCAATCAAAAAATTTTAATTAATTTTGAAAAATTTTTGATTGATGGAGTGATGTCATCTGATTATATCAGATAAGAATCTTCACAATCTCTCCTACTGTTGGTGCCAACACTGGATAAGCATAATGAGATTGGCGCCCCACAGTCCAAGTTGATCAAGGGATCAGAGTCCTCATCTCATGGGACTCTATCCTTATCCACTTGGGGTGCACGCCATATCTGATTATGGTGTCCACTTTGAGGGTAAAATTAGTAGGTGGACACTCTACAAAAACTCTCCAATGACCTCTTGTCAAGTGGCCTTCAGTCCAAGATCCATGGGTCAACATTTGACCAATGTCCTAAAACAAAAATGGCAGGTGACAGAAATTAGCAGGTGTTGTCTTAAATTCATCTCATGAATTAAGATAAGACTTTTTTGAGCTGGACTGACTCTAGTCAGACTGAGAAAAATCTTCTCAAGATTCTCTGGGTGAGCCAAATCACATTTGGCTCAGTCGAGATAGAAAAGATTACACGAGGAGAAAGCTAGGCTCAATCGCGTGCTAGCATGATTTCTTTGAACCTAATTGGATCTAATCCAAATCAATCAAACTGGACTAGCTCAATTGATGACATCCAGACCCTAACTCTTGTTTGTGTGATCTAGTTAGGTTCATTTCTGTATAGTAATAAGACATATCGTGATCTCATCATCGACATCATCGAAACTTCTTTCGATGGACTAGAACTCTTCTGATTCAAATAATTAGAATGATCGATCATCAAGATCATTCTAATTACTTCCAAAATCTACCAGTGACATCTAGTAGTATATGGTGGCAACCCATCAAAAATGAAGACGAACCTCTCGGTGCAGCTACCTGTGTGATTGAGTTCTTCTATCATGAGTCCCGACTGAATTAGGGTTAAGGTGAACTCGTCAAATCCAACATCAATCATATGAATCAATCGATCGATCCAAGTCCGATGTGAAACCTCAATGAAAAGCTCTTTTCATTATTTTACTCTGCCATGGCTATGGACTTAAGGACTCAATCTTTCGATCATCATAGGGCTACTCCTCTCATCTACGGAGGTTGATAGATCCCATCTTGGTGCAATCTGATTCCTACAATGAATATGCTACAGCCAACATACACCTCAGGATTTCGAATGACTAGAAGATCGAGTTATGATGTAGTCAAACTATAACACACTCAAGATGAACTATCGATGTACCTCAGGTCAAAGAACTAGACACACAGCTGCAGCATCGAGCTAGTCATCGACGAGAAGGTAGACTTCCTTATGACTGCTCGAGATGGTCATGCTCAGTACTCTCATTCTCAATGAATACCTGTACTCTCACTCTGATGTCTCCATACCATAGACTCAAGATACATCTATCCTAAGGAAGCGATCGTACACCAACTTTCTGGATCGATCACCATCCTCGTGATGATGCTATGGTCAGGAGCTGTTTATGAGTTAGTTATATAAATTCATGCTTTAAATTTTTAACTCTTGAAAATATGAATTAACATTCCTACTAACTCAAAGATGTATCACAGACATAATGTGCACAATGTGATAGTAGAATAACCCTTTTATTCATTTATAGTCAAAATTATAAATTTGTCCTTATATTTGTACAGGAATGTGTCAGTCAATCTGGTATCTAGGGTACACATCTAACATCTGCACCCTCATTTTCAATTCAAAAGTGCCTGCGACACTACAATTGGCTCCAAAATAGATAAGACAGTTGTAACTACTCG
Source organism: Elaeis guineensis (assembly GCF_000442705.2). Lineage (NCBI taxonomy): Eukaryota > Viridiplantae > Streptophyta > Magnoliopsida > Arecales > Arecaceae > Elaeis > Elaeis guineensis. The sequence continues at coordinate 12,312,380 of NC_026003.2, read as the reverse complement.
ATCTCAAAGATTTTGACCAAAAATCTTGCTATATCATACCCAAATTGGCCGACAACCTACCAAAAATGGCTTTTTAACCCTTGCCTACAAAATGGCCTCCACATGATCCCTAAGCTACATGCACACAATTTCTCTCAAACGCTCCCTCTCTTTTATTTTTCTTATATCTAACTTGAGCATCGGAGGGTTCCCGTAGGAGAAAACTCCGATCAGGACTTATCTTGTAGGTCTCTCTTTCGGGAGGATGCGCCACTGCTCCAATCTTTCTAATCGAGAGCAAGATTTCGACGGCAACAAATTGGCACTACAGGAAGGGCCCTGATCCAATTTTGAGAAGGAGCAGAAGATCGAGCCATGGCCTCGCACAAACCATCTTCCCAAGCATCTAACACCACTACTTCTCCGACGACAGATAACACAACTAACCCCCAAGCCCAGGGACAACTTCAAGAGGTTCCTCCACCACCTCTGCCACCGGTAGCGACCATCAGTGTGGAGCAGTTCAACCTATTATTTCAGCAAGTGCAGATCTTGACCACCATCATTTAGGCAATGTAGCAACTCCATGCTGCACCGACGATGGTGGCACTAGCACAGCAGATCAATGCTGCACTATGGTAGCAGCAGCACAACCGACCAATGCTGCATCAGTGGTGGAGCCGCAACTAGCCAATCCTATACAGCAACTCACGCTTCCATCGCAGGAGTGACCGTAGATCTCCCCGGAGAGCCTTGAGTGGGGGAGATAGACTAGCCACAGCTAGCCTCGAAGCCTAGAGCGGAGAAGATGGTGATCTCTGAGTCTATTCCAGATAGGACTCGACACCTAACCGACGATCTCCTCCATAATATTTGGGGGATTGTATTGTCCGAGATGTGAAACATCAACCAGGGAGATGAATGAGCGGATTGAGGCACTCCACAATCAGGCTCCAATGCAGGATGATGGATACCACACGGATCCACCATTTAGCGTTCGGATTATGCAAGAACCATTCCCCCATAACTTCAAGATGCCGTAGCTGGAGAGCTACCAGGAGACTACCAATCTCGTGGATCATCTGAAAAGCTTTAAGGGTCTAATGCTTTTTCATGGGGCTACCAATGCTTTCCTCTACCGAGCTTTTCCATCTATCTTGAAGGTTATAGTTTGGCACTGATATTTAAGCCTGAAGCCATGGATGATCCATTCATTTGACCAAGTGAGTTGATTGTTTGTGGGTCATTTTGTTAGCAGCAGGAGGCAGCAGAAAGGATCTGACTCCTTAGTCAATATCAAGCAGAAGGAGAGAGAGTTAATCCGATCATATCTTAATTACTTTAATACAGTTGTATTGGAGGTTCGTGATCTAGATCAATCGATCGTCATGACCATCTTGAAGGATGAACTTTTGAAGAATGGTCTTCGATACTCTCTGGAGAAGATCTACCCTTGCGACTTCACCGATATATTAGCTCGAGTGGAGAAATACACAAGGGCCAATGAAGTATTTGAAGATGAGCCCCTGACATATATGGCTATCGGAGAGAAGAAGAAAGAAGAGGAGACAAAATCTCCATCGTGGGATCGACAGCACTCTCACTCTCCATCCAGACATTGAAGGTTCCAAACCCTCCCACAGAACCCCCGATAAAAGAATTCTTTCAGGGGAGAGTGACATACGTCTCCACCTTAGAGATTCACAAACTACACATTACTGAACACTGCCCGAGCCTAAGTATTGATGGAGATCGGGGATCAAATCCCTCAGGCAGAAAAGTTGTGGATCCATCCAGATCATCGAAATCTCAATAAGTACTGTCTCTACCACCGCAACCATGGCCACGACATGGAAGAATGCCTTCAGCTTCAGGATGAAATCGAGGAGCTTATTCATTGTGGGTGCTTGGATCAATTTATCAGACGTCAGTAGGAGCAATCAGAAGAATGACAGAGGTCGCCTCGTCTATCAGAGCAGCAGCAAAGGGAGCCCTCTAGAGATTAAGCTTCTGTCGGAATAATAAACACAATAACTGAGGGTACCAAAGTAGAGCGAAAAAGTCGATCAAATCTGTGAAGAAGAGGAGAGCTGAAGAGTCTATTGTCTTTACTGAAAAAGATGCTTAAGAAGTTCAGTTCCCGCGCGATAATGCGGTAGTTGTATCTTTAAATATCATAAATTATGATGTATGCCATATTCTGATTTGTAATAGAAGTTTGATAGATATATTTTTCTATGATGCTTTCTCCCAAATGGATATACCCCCTAAACACCTAGGGTGACTGGACTCACCTCTTATGGGGTTTATCGAAGAGCAGTGCCTATTGAAGGAGTTATAACTCTCCCCATATTAGCCGAATGATCTCTCTGATGATCTAAGGCCTAAGTTGATTTTTTAGTGGTTCGGACACTATCGGCCTACAATGCCATTCTAGGATGCCCGGGACTCAACACTCTTCAAGCAGTAGTGTCCACCTACCATTTGAAGATGAAGTTTTCAATTGACTTTGGAGTTGGCAACATTCACGAAGATCAAGCCTTGACGCGACAGTGCTGCACCATCGCACTTTATGGTGCAGGATCTTCTGAAGCTTACCCAGTGGATGGATGGGACATCCGAGATGAGCCATCTGATGAATATGGAAGGCCAGTGGAAGACCTAGAGGCAATCACACTAAATGATGGCAATGAAGAGCACACTATTTAGATCGGGTCAAATCTCGATCAGCTAACCAAAAATATCTCGTCTCCTTTTTGCAGAAAAATACAGATGTGTTCGTCTGAACCCTAGCTGATATGCCAGACATTAATTTGGAGGTGATGATGCATCGGCTAAGCACCAACCCGAACCACCGGCCCATCAAATATAAAAAAAGAAGCTTCATGCCTGAACGACAGACGACAATAGCTGAAGAGGTGGATAAGTTACTCAATGCTGGCTTCGTCTGAAAGGTAACCTATCCAAGTTGGATCGCGAATGTGGTTCTAGTAAAGAAAATGAATGACAAGTGGTGGATATGCATCGACTTTATCGATCTCAACAAGACATGTCCGAAGGATAGCTACCCCCTACCTTCCATCGATAGTTGATGGATGCCACTTCAGAATATGAACTCCTTATCTTTATGGATGTCTTTTTTGAGATACAATCAAATCCAAATGGCATCTGAAGATGCGGAGAAACTAGCTTTTATCACTAACTGAGGTATCTTCTGTTACAGAATTATGTTCTTCGGTCTAAAGAATACAAGCACAACTTATCAGCAGCTTGTGAACAAGATCTTTAAGGATCAGATCGGATGAAATATTGAGGTCTATGTGGATGACATGCTTGTCAAGAGTAGGACCTCCCAACTCATATTGAGGACCTTAAAAAGATCTTCGCCACTCTGAGAAAGTATCAGATAAAACTGAACCCAGCCAAGTGCGCCTTCAGAGTTACTTCGGGCAAGTTCCTAAGATTCATGGTATCCAATCGAGGGGTAAAAGCTAATCTTGAGAAGATCAAAGCCATACAGGAGATGACCCTATCTAAGAATATAAAGGAAGTTCAACACCTCACAGGCAGAATGGCTGCACTGAACTAGATTATCTCTAGATTGGCCGAACGTCATGTCCCATTCTTTCAAACCTTGTGACAATCAAAAAACTTTCAATGGACTAAAGAGTGCCAACAAGCCTTCAAGGAGTTGAAAAGATATCTTAGTTTTGCACCACTTCTCAGCAAGCCGAAATCTGATGAAGAACTCTACTTGTACCTGATGGTCTCATCGACTGCCATAAGCACGGTGTTGGTCCATAAATAGGATAAAATTTAAAGGCCGATCTACTATGTCAGCTGAGTTTTGCATGATGTAAAGACCAGATATACCAAGCTGGAGAAGTTAATCTTCATCCTCATCATTGCAGCTTGAAGACTTCGACCCTACTTTCAAGCACGTCCCATCATAGTGTCGATTGACCAACCGCTTAAGATCTGCATCGGCCCGACACTTCTAGGCGACTGGCGAAATGGGTGATTGAGTTGGTAGAGTTCGAGGTAAAGTTTCTACCCCGGCCCTCTATTAAAGCCTAGATACTGACGGACTTCGTTGTGGAATGCACTATTCCGGATGATCTAGAAATGCCAGAGTCAACTCAGGAAGAAGATACACCAGTGGAGCAAGCTCCATCAAGGGAGCTAGACGATCTTTGGATAGTGCATGTGGATGGATCATCCAACTCTACAGGATCGGGAGCAGGTCTGTTACCTTTTTGGCTCGAAGGATTTATTGCAGAATACGCCTTGAGGTTCAACTTTTCAACCACTAATAATGAGCTGAGTACGAAGCTCTCCTTGCCAGACTGAGAATTGCAAAGGAGCTTGGAGTGCAGAATCTTAGAATCTACATCGATTCTCAGCTAGTGGTAGGATAAGTGAAGGAAAATTTTGAGGCCTGGAAGGAGAATATAAAAAAGTATCTCCAAAAGGTGAAGGACCTAACTTCAATGTTGCTGACTTCGACATTCAGCAGGTATCTTGGTCTGAAAATTCAAGAGCCGATCTATTATCCAAATTAGTAACATTGGCTCCAAGAGACCTCCCCTAGAAGTCATTCTTTGAGGTTCTGAAGAAGCCTAGCACTGAAGAACCTCTCCTAGTCTTGCAGATCGACAATGGATCTTATTGGATAGACCCTTTCATCCATTTCCTATAAGATGGAGTGCTACCCATAGATTCTAAAGAGGCTCGAAAGATCAAGCATCAAGCTCTCCGTTATATTTTTTATGAAGGCAAGCTTTATAAATGATCCTTCTCCCTACTACTTCTTAGATGTCTTCATCTTTTTGAATCTGAATACATCCTTCAAGAAGTGCACAAAGGGATATATAGAAATCATCTAGGCTGTAGGTCTCTAACCTACAAGATACTTCAATAGAGGTATTACTGGCCTACAATGCAAGATGATGCAACTGACTTCATCAAGCATTGTGACCAGTGTCAATGGAATGCTAATGTTCCGCACCAGCTAGCTATTCTGCTAGTCCCGATAGCCGCTCCTTGGCCATTTGCATAATAGAGGATGGATATCCTAGGCCCTTTTCCATCAGCATCAGATCAAAGAAAATTTTTACTTCTGGCCATCGACTACTTTACTAAGTAGATAGAAGTTGAGCCCCTAACCAAAATCACCGAAGCCAAAGTAACAGACTTCATCTAAAAGTTCATTATTTACCAATTCGAGCTCCTGTGGGTGCTGATCACAGACAACAGATGTCAGTTCTCGAGCTCCAAATTCGTCGAGTTTTATCAAAGCTATGGTATTGCCCAGCACTTTACTTTAATAGGACACCCACAGGCCAATTGCAAAGCTGAGGTAACTAACCGTACCTTTTTATAGAGACTAAAGATCAGAATCGATCGAGCTAGAAGAACATGGGTGATGAGCTACATAGCATGCTTTGGACCGATCGAGCTACTCAAAGGACACTCATAGGAAAGACACCCTTCAACCTCTCCTTCAAATGGAAGCCATCATTCTTGTAGAAATTGGAACCCCTTCGCATCGGATCGAGAGCTATAATGACCAGAGTAATGTAGAGTAGCTTTGTGCCAACTTAGATCTGCTTGAAGGAGTTCACAAGAAAGCACGAGTGCAGATGGTGGCCTATCAGCAAAGGATAGCATAATACTACAACTCCCGTGTTCGAAACAAAGAATTCAAAGCTGACGATCTGGTCCTTCATCGAGCCAAAGTCTCGCAACCTATAGAATACAGAAAATTATCTTCAAAGTGGGAAGGCCCTTACCATGTGAACGAAGTCGTCAAATCAGAAACTTATCACTTCAAGCAACTGAATGGAACACTCTTACCTCGGTCATGGAACTCGGAGAACCTCTAAATATACTATCAATGATGTAGCTTGACAATAAACTAATAAAATGATCCTTTTTCAGGAATATTAGTCTCTTACGACCAACAAGCCGGAGGTCTCGATGACTAAGAAGGTGGGCCTAACCTACAAGGATCTCCAAAGGCTGCTCGCTTTCAGCGAACCAATGCCCATGAAGACCATAGTCATGCGAGAAGCGAGTGCTAACAGAAAAGGATCCTCGAAATCCATTGATCAAAAGGATCAATAACAAAAATCTCGATGACTAAGAAGCGAAGGCTAATCTATAAGGATCCCTAAAGGCCATTCTCTTTTTAGCAAGCCAATGCCTGTGAAGACCTTAGTCGTGCGAGAAGTGGGGGCTAACCTATAAGGACCCCCAATGTTCGCCAATCCAACTCCTCTGTTCCAACCTACATGGGCAGAAGGCCTCGATGATTAAGAAGTGGAGGCTAACCTATGAGAACTCCTAAAATTCGCTTGCTTTTCAGTGAGCCAATGCCCATGAAGATCTTAGTCATACGAGATGTGAAGGCTAACCTAAAAAGATCTTCGGAGGGCTAACCTATAAGGACCCTCGGCCCATCAACTTTAGCAATAAACAAGAGCTCACCTATGAGGACCCTTAGCCTACCAACTTCGGCAATGTACAAAGCATAACCTAGAAGAACCTTCAGAGAGCTAACCTCAAAAACTTTTAAAGTGAAGGCTACAGTCAGTCTACAAGTATCTCCATGAAATTCCCTAGTGCAAGGATCGCACGCAACTAAATTCGAACTATACAGAAATAAAATCAACGAAGCATGAAAGTACAAGTGAAATAAAAATTTCAAGTTCATTTTATTAATAAATTTATTACAGAAGCTACAAAATAGATATTTACAAGAAGAAAAGTAAAAAAATACATCAATCATTTGAAAGGCCCGATCTTCCTCCAATTATGGAATATGATGATTCTCCAGCTATAGCGGCCCAAGATCGGCATGCCCATTACCTCTAAGGATATTGAGGTGGGAGTCAACTTTGAAAAAAAGTCATCTGACTAAGCTCCTGCACTCTTCAAAGCTAACATCCATGGCCATGACCGATACCTCCATGACCTCGAGAGTTACATTGCGTAAAGTCATGACAAGCCTATCTTCCAATTGCCTAACAGTAGCTTTGGCGTAGTTGGCTACCACCGTGCTCTCTGTGAGCTTAATATGGAGCTTGGTCATCGCAAACCTATCCCTGCTCAAAGCTTTCAAAAGGTCAGCAATGGTCTGTCAGGCCGAGATAAGTTCATGCCTAATGACATCGGTTGCTGATCTCTTAATATCCACTACTTGGTTAAGTTCTCTGTGAAGAAAAAATTATCTTTTTCCTGTGTAGGATCTTCCAGATTTCATCAAATCTGGGACGGAATAAATTTTAAATTTTATCCTACACTATTTTAGATCTAATGTCTATTAGATCTAATTTTATTATCTGATATTTTAATTTCAAAATTAAATCTAAAAGTATGAGAAACATAGACATACCTCAAGGGTAATCTAATTACCCTGTAGATGATCGCAGCACTGCCTGAGGTTCTGATGTAGCCATGCAAGCACCTGGCCTCTACCAGTATCCACTCAGGTAATATCTGGAATGTCTTCTCCTCATGATTCTACGCTCCAAAAATCAGATCTAAATCTGATTAGGAAGATCTTCAAAAGTCTTCCTGAAGTTGGAGCAGCAGCCTGTTGAAGAAGTCCTGCAGCCTTCTATTCCAGGCATCACCACGCCTTGCACCTATGCCAGATGAACGTCCAACTTCTTGGATGTGAAGAGGGGAGAAAGGAGAGCAGGGAGGATGTAGAGAAGAGGGGAGGGGGTGGCAGCCAACGGGTTTTTTGCACAAAACATGTTCTATCTCGAAACCCTAGGTGCAGCAGGGTTTATATAATTTCTATATGCTGCACAGTGCCACATCATTCGACCAATCAAAAAATTTCAATAAATTCTGAAAAAAATTTGATTTATAGAGTGATATCATCTGATCATATCAGATAAAAACCCCACCTTATCTCCAAAAGGTGGCACCAACATTGGATAAGCATAAATAGAGTGGCGCCAAAGAGTCCAAGTTTATCAGGACTCTTTGGTTCTTATCCATTTGGGGCGCCCACTTAAATCCAATTGGGCTCATGCCATAATCTGATTATGGCACTCAATTTAATTAGGTTTAGGTATGTGGACACTCCACAAAAATTCTCCAATAAGTCCTCTTCAGTTTAGGATCCATATGTCAACTTTTGACAGATGTCCTAAAATGAAATTGGCAGGTGCTAGAAATTAGTAGGTGTTGTCTTAAATTTATCTCATGAATTAAGACAAGCCTTTTCTGAGCTGGACAAGCTTTAATTAGACTGAGAGAAACCTTCCTAAGGTTCTCTGGATGAGCCAAATCTTATTTGGCTCAGTAGAGATAGAAAAAATTATATGAGGAGAAAGTTAGGCTCAATCGAGTGCTAGCACGATTTTCTTGAACCTAATTGGATCTTATCCAAATCAATTGGGATAGCCCAATTGATGATATCCAAACCCTAATCTTTGTTTGTGTGACCCAGTTAGGTTCAATTCTGTATGGTAATGAGATATGTCGTGATCCCATCATCGACATCGTCGAAACTCCTTTCGATGGATCAGAACTCTTCTGATTCAGACAATTAGAATGATCGATCATCAAAATCATTCTAATTGCTCCCAAAATCCATTAGTGACATCTAGCAGTATATGGTGGCAACCCATGAGAATTGAAGATGAACCTCTTGGTGCAGCTATCTGTGTGATTGAGTTTCTCTATCATGAGTCCTGACTGAATTAGGGTTAAGGTGAACTCGTCAAACCCAACATCAGTCATATGAATCAATCGATCGATCCGAGTCCGATGTGAAATTCCAATGGAAAACTCTTTTCCATTATTTCACTCTGCCATGGCCATGGGCTTATGGACTCGATCTTTCGATCATCATAGGACTACTCCTCACATCTATCGAGGTTGATAGATCCCATCTTGGTGCGATCTGGTTCCTACAATGGATATGCTACAGCCAACATACACCTCAGGGTTCCGAATGGCTAGGAGACCGAGTTATGGTGTAGTCAAACTATAACACACTCAAGATGAACCGTCGATGCACCTCAGGTCAAAGAACTAGACACACAACCGCAGCATCGAGCTAGTCATCGACGAGAAGGTAGACTTTCTTATGACTGCTCGAGATGGTCACGCTCAGTACTCTCGTTCTCAACGAATACCTGTACTCTCGCTCCGATGTCTCCACACCGTAGACTCAAGACTCATCTACCCTAAGAAAGCGATTGTACACCAACCTTCCGGATCGATCACTATCCTCGTGATGATCCTATGGTCAGGAGCAGTTTATGAGTTAGTTATGTAAATTCATGCCTTAAATTTTTAACTCTTGAAAATATGAATTAACATTCTCACTAACTCAAAGGATGTATCACAGACACAATGTACATTGTGATAGAAGAATACCCTTTTATTTATTTATAGTCAAAATTATAATTTTATCCTTAGATTTGTACAGGAATGTGTCAGCCGATCTGACATCTAGGGCACACATCTAACAAACTCCCACTTGACCTAATGCCAATTGGCTACATATCTAAGTCCAATCTTCTCAAGGTGGGCTTCGATCTTCTGTTGGTCCAATGGCTTAGTCAGCGGGTCTGCCACATTGTCTGTAGAGTCGACTCTCTTGACCTCGACATAACCTTTTTTAAGGTAATCACGGATCAGATGGAATCGCCGCTCGATGTGCTTGGACTTCTGGTGAGACCTTGGCTTTTTAGCTAGGGCTATGGTGCCATTATTGTCGCAGTAAAGAGGTATGGCATCCGATGACATCACTCCAAGCTCTGTGGCAAACTTTTTGTACCAGAATGCCTCCTTTGCAGCTTTCGATGTAGCAATATACTCTACCTCCATAGTGGAATCTGTAATCACAGTCTGCTTGGAACTCTTTCAGCTGACTGCACCATCATTGCAAATGAACAGACTCCCAGATGTCGACTTTCGATCATCTATATCAGACATAAAGTCTGAGTCTGTAAATCCCTGAATCTGGAGTTCTCCATTCCCAAAGACTAGAAACATATCCTTAGTCTTTCTCAAGTACTTAAGGATACATTTCACAGAAGTCCAGTGCTCTTCGCCTGGATTTGACTGATATCTGCTTGTGACACTCACAGCATGGGCTATATCAGGTAGTGTACATAGCATGGCATACATGAGGCTCCTTATTGTCAAAGCATAAGGGATCTTGCTCATGCGTTCAATCTCCTCAGGTGTGCTAGGGCACATCTTCTTGGAGAGATGAATGCCATGTCTAAAAGGCAATAAACCTCTTTTGGAGTTTTCCATGCTAAACCTCTTTAGCTCCTCCTCTATGTATATCTTCTGTAAAAGTCCTAGCATTCTATTTGGTCTATCTCTATAGACCTTAATACCCAGTATAAAGGATGCCTCTCCTAGATCTTTCATAGAGAACTCCTTAGACAACCATACCTTGACTGAGGTCAACATGGGAATGTCATTCCTAATTAGGAGGATGTCATCCACGTACAGTACGAGGAAGACAACTGCGCTCCCACTGACTTTTTTGAACACACAAGGTTCCTCTTCGTTCTTGATGAAACCAAACGTTTTGATCACATCATTGAAATGAGTATTCCAACTCTGAGATGCTTGCTTAAGTCCATAAATGGATCTTTGCAGTTTGCAGACCTTGTGATCATTATCACTGGATGTGAAACCAAGCGGCTGTTCCATATAGATATCTTCCTCAAGATATCCATTTAAGAACACCGTTTTCACGTCCATCTGCCATATTTCATAATCGAAATAGACTGCAACAGCAAGCAATGTGCGGATGGATTTTAGCATGGCTACGGGCGAGAAGATATCCTGATAGTCAATGCCTTCGCGCTGACTATAATCTTTCGCTACGAGCCTAGCCTTGAATATCTCCACATTTCCATCTGCACCTATCTTTCTCTTGAAGATCCATTTACACCCAATAGGTACAATACCTTTAGGTGGATCTACCAAGGTCCAGACTTGGTTTGAGTGCATCGAGTCAATTTCTGATCTCATTGCCTCTAACCATTTCTCGGAATCGATATCTGATATCGCCTTGTCATAGGTCTTGGGATCATCACCATGAACCCCATTTTTCGTGAGGAATATTTTCTCTACATCCTCTTGTATGGTACCTAGGTACCTTTCAGGAGGACGAAAAACCCTAGTCGATCTACGAGGTGGAAGAGGTTGTGTTAGGACTGGTTCTAATTGATTGGGTTCCTCAGGTTCTTTAGCTCGTTGCTCTTGGGAGACATTCTCCTTGAGCTTAATTATTCTTCCGATGCCACCATCTTGAATAAACTATTTTTCAAGAAAAATAGTATTTCGACTCACAATCACATTGTGATCTTCCGAAATATAAAAATAGTATCCTAATGACTCTTTAGGATATCCTATGAATCGAGCTCTAAAAGACCTGAACTCTAACTTGTCCGTCTGCTATCTCTTGACATGAGTCGGACAACCCCAAATTCTGAGATGATTCAGACTTGGCTTCTTACCATGCCATATCTCATACGGTGTGGTAGGAACGATTTTAGAGGGAACCCTATTCAATACATAAATTGCTATCATGAGACAATGTCCCCAAAGAAAATCAGGGAGGTCCGTGAAGCTCATCATGGAACGGACCATATCTAATAGGGTCCGATTTCTCCGTTCTGAAACCCCGTTGAGTTGAGGTGTTCCAGGTGGAGTTCATTGTGAGACTATGCCATTGTCCTTAAGATAGTCTAAGAATTTTCGACTAAGGTACTCACCTCCTCGATCTGATCGAAGAACCTTAATGGGCTTTCCTGTTTGTTTTTCTACCTCATGTCTGAATTCTTTGAACTTTTCAAAGGCTTCAGACTTGTGTTTTATTAGAAACACATATCCGTACCTAGACATATCATCAGTAAAGGTAATGAAGTAGACAAAGTTGCCTCTAGGTATGAAGGAGCCTTCCATGATTTTTTACTTCGAAATAAAAAAAATTGATCCTTCCAATCATGGACCGAAGGAGCCCTCCTGATCAAGATAGAGATCTTCCTTAGAGGAGAGATGTACCATCAGTCACCGATATGCCTCTTTATGATATAGAAGGATTGGAAAAGAGAGAGGAAAGATGGACTTCGACCTTGAAACAAAGAATAATAAAGCCGATGATGAAATGAAAGGAGTTAGAAATGACAGAACAAAGAAAGATATCAAAGAAACGAAAAAACTTGATAACAAAGGGATGAATGGATAACTTAAGTCCGGCCTTAAAAACTCTTTATACAGGCTGATCCTATCAGGAGGGAAACTACTGATCCTACCACGAGGACTAGAAGATTCTAGTTCAAATGAAAGAGGGATCCCAAAGTGGGCACGGATGAGACTCAAGTCCTCTGGGCCTAATTTGGATCCAATTGTGTCAGGAGCAAAGGATGGTATAATATCATGCCTTCCATCCGAACCAGTAGGAACTTCCTCTAAAAAAGAGGATGATTCAGAAGACCAACTTTTGCTGAGACTCTCAAAATCAAAAATTGAAGGACATGAGGAACGAAAAAAAAAGGATGCAAAAAAAGAAAGAAAATGTGGTTGGACTTGAGAAACAAAAAAAATCAAGAGAGGAGAAGAAAACCAACCTGCGATTGCATAGGAGGTGGAGATGGTGGATCAAAAGAGAGCCGTTAATGACTTAAGAAGATAGAGAAAAATGATTGAAAGGACTCTCAGGGTGCTTGGAGAAAGCAGAGAAGCCAGCTAGAGAAGAGGAAAGCTCAAAAAAATCTGAAAGCATAAGAAAGAGAAGGCAAGGTATATGACCCCCTTTTATAAGCACAGAAGGATGGAATGGCCTAGATACCAAATCCTGCCTAGCCATTCGATAATCGACACTTGGCATATCTCCATTAGTCAGTAGGAGGTGATAGTCGGCTCATTAATGATTTATATCGAAAATAAAGCATGCCATCTTTTCGAATTCCACCAACTGCTCCGCTTTTCGTGGTCATGATTATCTACTGATGTAACCTTTCATTCCACCCAAGGGCTACAGGTGCCGTTTCAATGACAATGAGAAGCATGTCTTCGATGGATCGGAGCTCATGTACTACTTTCATCCACATCGAACTCGAAAGTAGGGGGCATGTGTTGGGGGATAATTTATCACTCAAGTCGAAGATATGAACTAGCAAAAAGACATGTGATGAAGTATACAGGACCGACACCATAGTGAAGTGAAAATTCAGTGCAGGAAAAAAATGATAATTTTAAAATTTCTTCAAAATTATAATTTTACAGTAAAATTATTAATTAATCTCATTAATTAATACTAATTAATCCTACACTAGGATCTAAATATGATACAACATTATGCATTTAAATTTGAAATTTCAATTTGAAACAATAAACTTTTTACTGTACTGTGTTAAGAACACATCACCTTTTGCGGATAGTCGATCACTGCAATCTGATCACCGTCAGGGGGCTCTGATCTTCACATCGCAGCCACACTAGTGTCTGGCCTCTGTGGATCATCCACACGAAGCTCCCGTCTGATCGGTTCCTCACGAATGCTAGTTCGTGATTTCACCTTTTTGATGGCTGATGTTGATCGAACTCCTTCGATCGATGTGTGCCGACTCCTCGAACGCTCTGGATCGTCTGCATAGTTGGTTGAGAGGCTGATGGATCTCTCTCTGAAATTTGATGGACTCACGACACTCGTGGCACACCAATCTCACTTCCCGAATCTTAGGTAGAAACCCTAGGGTACACACCAAAAACCCTGCGTCCACTTCTCTCTCCTTTTTCTCTCCTCTCGGTAAATTTTGAACACTTCAAAATTTTTCCAGAACCTCCCCACGCCCCTTTTTCTCTTTTTTCTTTCATTTCCCATGCCCCCACCCTTTCTCATTTTATAAAACATCACAAGAGATGTTGAAAGCGTGTGAGTGGATAAGAAGAGGTGGTTGCTCACTTAAATTCAAATCAAATTTGAATTCAGGTGTCAACAAATCTTATCCTCATCCATTTGTGCGAGAAAGAAGAGATGGCGTGGTCTTTTTTTTTTATGCATGGGGACTTTCACGAGAAACCATTTCTTGTGTGGAATATGGGACGCATAAAAGAGGATAAGCTGGCGCATGGTTATTTGGTTATCCATTCAAATTCAAAACCCCTTTGAATTTGGATGGGTAACAAACCACGTTAATCCAAATAATTGGTGCACAGAAACATGGGTGTGAGAGAGCTTTGCGTGGGAGAAAATTCACGAGAAAATTTCTTCTCGTGAATTCAAATGGGCGCCAGGAAGTTGGGTGGTGCAGAGAATTTAAAACAAGGTGGTTTGATTCAAATTGAGCCAACCTAATTAAAATTGGTTAAGCACAATTAGACCAGATTAAACCCAACACAATTAGACTTAATTAGACTTAATAAAATCTTAATCAAATAAGGAATTAACTAAATCTAACCCCTAATCAAATCAGGGACTAAGCCACCTTAGCGATTAGATCAACACTTAACCTTCGGGTCAATCCAAACTGAATCTAATTCAATTGGACTTGATCTAAAAATAATTACTCAATCAAATTGAGTTAATTAGCGATCAAATCACTAATTAAATCTCTCATAAATATTGAGTCCAAATTCGATGGGCAATTAGGCATCAGAGACCATCGATATGAAACCCTGATCAAAGAGTTCAAATTTCAAATTCAAAATTTGAAATTCAAAATTTTGATCCCGATACCCAAAATATATGGAACTCATGATCAAAGAATCCTAATTATCAATCATAGAGTCCCAGACACATAAGACTCATAATCAGCCATCAGATCAGAAAGGAACCTCTAATGTGTGTGACCCCGCAGGTTCGAACCTAAGCCGGTAGCACAGGAACCAATTCCTGTACTAATCGAAGTGACCATCTAGCAATGGTACCCGACGATCGGATAGGTCGAATAGTCGCAATCGCAACATTCAGAACCTACGTGAATATGGTTACCGTATAATTCATCCCTTTTGACTCCTATGTTTAGGACGACTCAGGGTTAAACTGTCAACCCTGATGAGATCATCCGAATCGTGCTCAACTCAATTAGTCCTGTGACTCCCCACTAGGACTACCCTAGCCAAAGTTTTGCTAAATTGAAACACGACTGTACACAGCTCCTAAACTGGAGTGGTCGATCCCATCTTGACACACGCACCGACAAGTCAAGTATTTGACGACACCCAGCAGCCTTCCGTCACTGAATTAGAAATTCAGGTAGTCCAGTGCCTAAGTGCAGTGAGTTGCTTGCAAGTCACCGTGGCGGTCTCAGGTCGGAGGGACATTTATATCCATATCCCATCGGAGCAAATTTTAACAGCAGAAATAGCTCCGGAGTCGGTCACGTTCAGTGCAGATGTACCATTACATCTCATCTGTATGCCATACCAGTGTCTCCACACTCTTTGGTTATGACAACCAACCCATATGGCACACAACGACCTATGCTCGATAAACGTTGTCGTCCTTGGTAACAACGTATCATTTGATCGCGAACAGGTTTAAGGACTAAGTGACAAATCCTCCTTTGTCGAGTCTAAATAGTCCTAAGGACTTCACCACAACACAGGAGTTCATTAGAAGATGAAATATTTGTGATGAAAAAATACCAAAATAATTTTTATTTATTTATAATTCATGTACTAATACAAAAGGAGCACAATCGTCAACAGACTGACGATTGGCTTTGGGACACTATTTCCAACAATCTTCCACTTGGCCTAAAGCCAATCGGTGCAGTATCTAATACCCATCTTCAACTTGTAGTCGTTGAACTCCTTCACCGCAATGGCTTTAGTGAATGGGTCGGTTAGGTTCTCCTTCCCGTCGATCTTCTGAAGGTCGACGTCACCTCGATCCACGATCTCCCAGATGAGATGGTAGCGGCGCAGAATATGCTTCGTCCGCTGGTGTGCCTTCGGTTCCTTCGCCTGAGCAATGGCTCCAGAGCTGTCACAGTAGAGCAAAACTGGACCAACAAGGGAGGATGCTACTCCGAGCTCGGTGATGAATTTTTTCAACCACACCGTTTCTTTGGCAGCATCTGATGCAGCAATATACTCTGCCTCGCATACTGAATTAGACACAGTGTGTTGCTTGAAACTCTTCCAATAGACAACCCCACCATTAAGGGTAAAAATAAATCCTGACACACTCTTGCTGTCATCGCGATCAGACTGAAAACTAGAATCTGTAAACCCTATAAGTCTCAAGTCTGATTCACCATATACAAGCCACTGGTCTTTAGTATTTCTTAAATACTTCAGGATGGTTTTAACAACTTTCCAGTGATTCTCTCCTGGATCAGATTGGTATCTACTCACTACCCCTAGTGAGTATGCCACATCTGGTCGTGTACATGTCATGGCATACATGATAGATCCCACTGTCGAAGCATATGGAATCCTACCCATACGCTCTCTCTCTTGAGGTGTTGTCGGACAATCCCTTTTCGAGAGAGAGAAATTCCATGGCCTATCGGTAGATAGCCTTTCTTGAAATTCTCCATGCTGAACCTTTTCAGCATAGTATCAATGTATGTGGACTGGGATAAGCCAAGCAATCTTTTGGATCTATCCCTATAGATCCTCATCCCTAGGATGTAGGAAGCTTCTCCCAGATCCTTCATGGAGAACTGTGACGATAGCCAAATTTTTATTCCCTGTAATGCAGGGACATCATTCCCGATTAAGAGAATGTCATCCACATACAATACAAGAAATACTACTACTGAACCATTAGCTCACTTATAAATGCAGGGCTCTTCTCCGTTCTTAACGAAGCCATACGTTTTGATCGTCCTATCGAAACGTATGTTCCAACTCCAAGATGCCTGCTTAAGTCCATAAATGGACCTTTGTAGCTTGCATACCTTAGATTCATCTGTGGATGTGAATCCTTCAGGTTGTATCATATACACCTCTTCGTCCAGCTCTCCGTTTAGGAAAGCTGTCTTCACATCCATCTGTCAGATTTCATAGTCTAGATGGGCAGCTATCGCAAGCATAATCCGAATGGATTTGAGCATTGCCACAGGAGAAAATATCTCGTCATAGTCTATACCATAACATTGACGAAATTCTTTGGCAATCAGACGGGCTTTATAGGTCTCCACCTTTCCGTCTGCGCCCCTCTTCCTCTTGAAGATCCACTTACATCCTATGGGTTTCACTCCTTCGGGTGAGTCAACCAATGTCCACACATCGTTGACCTTCATGGACTCCATTTCGAATTTCATGGCCTCTAGCTATTTCTCAGAGTCAGATCTCTGTATTGCATCCATGTAGGTGATCGGATCCTCATCATTTTCATCAAGTTCGACAGGATCGCCATCTCGGATCAAGAAACCATAGTATCTGTCCGGTTGATGTGGTACTCTACCAGACCACCTTAAGGGTGCATAATCAATGGGCTCCAGATCTGATCTAATCAAATCCGGTTCAGGTTCAGTAACATGTGTCAGTTTTTTCACCTGTCGAACTTCATCAAGTTCCACCTTAGAGGCAACAGTTCCTTCACTAAGGAACTCTTTTTTTAAAAAGATTGCCTTAAGACTGGCAAACACCTTTTGCTCATCAGCAAGATAGAAATAATACCCTTTAGTCTCTTTTGGGTACCTATAAAATTACACTTGTCAGACCTAGGTCCAAGCTTGTCTGTAATTAAACGTTTAACTTAAGCCGAACACCCCCAAACCCTAAGGTGCGAGAGTACTGGCTTACATCCTATCCATATCTCATATGGCATTTTGGCTACAGACTTACTCGAAACTCTATTTAGAAGGTAACAAGCCGATTCGAGCGCATATCCCCAGAGAGAGATCGGCAGACCAGCAAACCCCATCATGGATCGAACCATGTCTAATAAGGTCCGATTCCTCCTTTCAGATACACCATTATGCTGTGGTGTTCTAGGAGGAGTCCACTGAGAGAGAATCCCATTCTCCTCTAGATACGTCAGAAACTCATTGGAAAGGTATTCACCTCCTCGATCAGATCGAAGAATTTTAATACACTTTTCAGTTTATTTTTCTACCTCATTTTAGAATAGTTTGAACATTTCAAACGACTCCGACTTATGCTTCATTAAGTAGACATACCCATACCTCGATAGGTCGTCTGTGAAGGTTATGAAGTAGAAATATTCACCTCTTGCACTTGAGCTCATAGGTCCACATACATCAGAATGTACCAGACCCAAGAGTTCATTGGCTCGCTCACCTTTTCCAGTAAAAGGTGACTTGGTCATCTTTCCAAGAAGACAAGACTCACAGGTTGGAAGTGATTCACAATCACCAAGTTCAAGAATTCCTTCTTGAGCCAACCTGTTTATCCTGTTTTTATTGATATGACCTAGCCTACAGTGCCAAAGGTAGACTTCTGACACATTATCTATTCTAGAGCATTTACCGAAGTTTTGAACCACATTAACAGGCTGTGATAGTAAGTAAATTCCATTGTTTAATTGTCCAACAAATATTGTAACACCATTCAAAATGATATTGCAAATATTTCTTTTTATTAAAAAATCATAACCGTACATGGCCAAAAGGCCTACAGAAATAATATTTAATAAAAAGCTTGGACAATAGTGATATTCACTCAGAATTACATTACGAGAATTGATTACAAGACTCATGATTCCTAAAGCTAGAACTGGAACTTTGCTTCCATCTCCAACGTTCAAGAACCTCTCACCTTCATCAAATCTCCTACTGACCTGCAGACTCTGCATCGAATTACAAATATGATAAGGACTTCCGGTATCCAATACTCAGGCAGTAGTATCACAAATGAAAAAGTTGCAAGGAGTTATCATATAATTACCTTGCTTCTTCTTCGGCCTGTTCGGATCCAGGGAGGCAATGTATTGAGGACAGTTTCTCTTCCAATACTCCTGCTTCTTGCAAAAGAAGCACTCCGCCTGGCTCTGGTCGGGCTTGCGCTTCTTGGTCTGACCCTGTGCAACCGTCCCAGCATGAGGCTGCACCTTCTTGTTCTTCTTCTTCTTGTTCTTCTTCCCCTTCCCAAAGGGTCGACGACGAGAAGAAGACCCTCCCACTACATTCACCGACTCCTTATGGAGCTGGTGATCCTTCTCAAAGTTCTGCAGCAACCCCAACAACTCGTGGTAGTTTATTGCAGACTTTGTCATTCGAAAATGAGTAAGAAATGGGAGGAAGGACTTGGGCAAGGAATTAAGGATCGCATCCTTACCGAGCTGCTCGTGCAGAGGAAAACCCAATTTGCTTAGGCGCTCAATCATCTCGATCATGTACAGTACATGATCAGTGACTGAGGCCCCATCCCTCATCCGAGCATTGAAAATGGCACAACTAGTTTTGTGCCTTTCAACGTCGTCAGGCGTGCCAAAGGAGTCGTTCAATATTTGAAGCATCTCCTGTGGCTGGGCGTTCTCAAACCTGCGGCTGAACTCGTCATTCATTGCTGCCAGCATAATACATCGGACGGTGGTACGATCATTGAGCCACTTCCGGTAAGTGTCTCGAATCGCCTTACTAGCGTTCGGAGCTGACTCCTCGGGTGCTGGATCTGTTACTACATAAAGGATCCGCTCATGCTCAAGGACGATTTTCAATTTTCAATACCAGCTATTGAAATTAGGTCCCATGAGCTTGTCATTATCTAATAATGACTGGAGCGACATGGTAGTGGCCATAGCTGTATAAAGAAAAATCAGACCTCTATTAGTACATAAATTAATACTAAAAACTTGAACTTTAGTCTAAAGTTTTTCCCAATATTTTTACGAACTGGTAGCCTCAACATCCAATTCGAGGAATTACTTTAATTCCTTAATGGGTACTAGAATCCACACAGACTACACACGAGCCCAACTTTGGTTGGTCAACCCATGTGCATCTATGGGTAAGTTCTTAACCAGTTGTTTCTCTAAACAACTTCTAGTAATTGATTTTGCCCCAGAACCTAATCAGTAGGCTTTGGCCTCCACTGAAAAGATCTGGTTAGGTCCAACCATTAACATGACTTAATTTGGTGAATCAGACCAATAAATGATCAGGCCCGACTTTGGCCGGCCAACCTAACCACCATCAGAAAGACTCAACCAAATTATCATATTATGAATGATAATTCCATTAGCCAATGAGCACCAGGCCTTTGGGCCTCCGATGATCATTGAACTAATGGACTCATTATCACTCACTTAATGGGAGGCATTGACTTAGTTATCATTATAACTTAATCATTTTAGAGACCTAATAATTTTTGAGAATTTTATTAAAGGATAGTAGAGAAGAAATCATCCAGCCAATTTCAATCCTCCCACTAACTTCACCAAGTAAGATTAAAAAAAGATTTAATTAAAGCTGGCATTAGGAGCACCTAAATCAATCACACTGATTTACCTAATGACATGGGTGAGCTCTAATCACCAAGTGATCTAATCAAAATCTAACTTACCAGATTGGCCAGGTAAGTGAGATCAGTGGTGGGGATTTGCCATTAACTCGTCAATGATTGAATCAATGCGAGTGGCTCCCGCTTAAGAACCACTGGTCAAAACTGCCGAACTTACCTTAGACACCAACCAGTTCATTAGTTTTAATTTTGATCAACTTAGTAAATAGGGCTCCACCGTGTAGCCATGAATTAAGTCCATCTTGGTCTAGTTAAAGACATGGACCCATTCAACTACAACTATTGAAGTTGAGTCTAGAGTATCCTTGACCTA
Source organism: Elaeis guineensis (assembly GCF_000442705.2). Classification (NCBI taxonomy): domain Eukaryota; kingdom Viridiplantae; phylum Streptophyta; class Magnoliopsida; order Arecales; family Arecaceae; genus Elaeis; species Elaeis guineensis. The sequence continues at coordinate 12,291,652 of NC_026003.2, read as the reverse complement.
ATCTAATTCAACTTTTGATTAGATTTGACCAATTACTCCATTTAGTCTATTTTTTAAGCTAACCTTAGGTCTAACCCAATTATGGACCTAATTCATCTAACCCATTGACCCACAAGTTTATGCAATTGTCTTAGGTCTTAATTCACAATTCTAGACCTACTAGACAACACTTAATTCTTTTAATTAAGTACTTGGGCTGATGGGTCATGGTTTGGTATTTCGAAAATAATTTTCAAATTTTGAAAGATTTTATTTTTTGTTCACCAAATGTGTTGACTCATTTCACAAACGGGTCAGCACATTTCATAAACAGCAATCCTATTGCTCATTTCATAACAGAAAATAACTCAAAATAAATCATAATTTTTTTTTTAGATCTAATCTAACACATTCATGATAAATTTTATAATTAAGTTCTTTCGCTGCTTTATCGACATGGGATATAATTGCATCGGCACCCCTATCGCCATAGGAGACCCCATCGAATGGAAAGAGAGGACCTTTAAACCCTACTTTTCTCCTATGACCGGACGGCCATAGCAACCAACCCAATTAGATTACTTGCTACTTGGATCAAGTATTTCTAAATATACAAATTTCAAAATTTAAATTTTGAATTTCAAATTTCAAATTTCAAATTTGAGATTTCAACCAAATTTCAAATTTTGAATTTTCAATCTTTGAATTTTAAATTTTGAATTTTGAATTTCAAATTTTGAATTTCAAATTTCAAATTTAAAATTTCAAACAAATTTTAAATTTCAAAATTCATATTTCAAAATTCAAATTTAAATTTTGAATTTCAAATTTGAAACTTCTAACAAATTTCAAATTTCAAATTTTGAATTTCAAACTTAAAATTTTAAATTTTAAATTTAAACTTATAGATTACACCTTAATCTACACATGCATATGTATATCATATTCTAGAACCATGGCTCTGATACCATTAGAAGCGAAAATTCAGTGCATGGGCAAAATGATAATCTTAAAACTTTTTCAAAATTATTATTTTACAGTGAAATTATTAATTAATCTCATTAATTAATACTAATTAACCCTACACTAGGATCTAAATATGATACAGCAGCATGCATTTAAATTTGAAATTCAAATTTAAAACAATAAACTTTTTACTGTACTGTGTTCAGAACACATCACCTTTTGCGGGTAGTCGATCACCGTAATCTGATCACCGTCGGGGGGCTCTGATCTTCACGTCGCAGCCACACTAGTGTCTGGCCTCTGCGGATCATCCACACGAAGCTCCCGTCTGATCGGTTCCTCACGAATGCTAGTTCGTGATTTCACCCTTTTGATGGCTGATGTTGATCGAACTCTTTCGATCGATGTGTGCCGACTCTTCGGATGCTCTGGATTGTCTGCACGATTGGTTGAGAGACTGATGGATCTCTTCCTAAAATTTGGTAAACTCACGACACTCGTGGCACACCAATCTCACTTCCTGAACCCTAGGTAGAAATCCTAGGGTATACACCAAAAACCCTGCGCCCACTTCTCTCTCCTTTTTCTCTCCTCTCGATAAATTTTGAACACTTCAAAATTTTTCCAGAACCTCTCCACGCCCCTTTTTCTCTTCTTTCTTTCATTTCCCACGCCCCCTCCCTTTCTCATTTTATAAAACATCGCAAGAGATGTTGAAAGCGTGTGAGTGGATAAGAAGAGGTGGTTGCTCACTTAAATTCAAATCAAATTTGAATTCAAGTGTCAACCAATCTTATCCTCATCCATTTGTGCGAGAAAGAAGAGATAGCGTGGCCTTTTTTTTTTGTGCATGGAGACTTTCACGAGAAACCATTTCTCGTGTGGAATATGGGGCGCACAAAAGAGGATAAGCTGGCGCATGGTTATTTGGTTATCCATTCAAATTCAAAACCCCTTTGAATTTGGATGGGTAACAAACCAAGTTAATCCAAATAATTAGCGCACAGAAACATGGGCGTGAGAGAGCTTTGCGTGGGAGAAAATTCACGAGAAAATTTCTTCTCGTGAATTCAAATGGGCGCAAGGAAGTTGGGTGGCGCAGGGAATTTAAAACAAAGTGGTTTGATTCAAATTGAGCCAACTTAATTAAAATAGGTTAAGCACAATTAGACCAGATTAAACCCAACACAATTAGGCTTAATTAGGCTCAATAAAATCCTAATCAAATCAGGAATTAACTAAATCTAACCCCTGATCAAATCAGGGACTAAGCCACCTTAGCGATTAGATCAACACTTAACCTAATCGGGTCAATCCAAACTGAATCCAATTCAATTGGACTTGATCTAAAAATAATTACTCAATCAAATTGAGTTAATTAGCGATCAAATCACTAATTAAACCTCTCATAAATATTGAGTCCAAATCCGATGGGCAATTAGGTATCAGAGACAATCGATATGAAACCCTGATCAAAGAGTTCAAATTTCAAATTCAAAATTTGAAATTCAAAATTTTGACCCCGGTACCCAAAATGTGTGGAACTCGTGATCAGAGAATCCTAATTCTCAATCATAGAGTCCCAGACACATAAGACTCATAATCAGCCATCAGATCAGAAAGGAACCTCTAATGTGTGTGACCCCGCAGGTTCGAACCTAAGCCGATAGCACAGGAACCAATTCCTGTACTAATCGAAGTGACCATCTAGCAATGATACCCGACGATCGGATAGGTCGAATAGTTGCAATCGCAATATTCAGAACCTACGTGAATATGGTTACTGTATAATTCATTCCTTTTGACCCTTGTGTTTAGGATGACTCAGGGTTAAACTGTCAACCCTGATGAGATCATCCAAATCGTGCTCAACTCAATTAGTCCTGTGACTCCTCACTAGGACTACCCTGGCCAAGGTTTTGCTAAATTGAAACACGACTGTACACAGCTTCTAAACTGGAGTGGTCAATCCCATCTTGACACACGCACCGACAAGTCAAGTACTTGACTACACCCAGCAGCCTTCCGTCACTGAATTAGAAATTCAGGTAGTCCAGTGCCTAAGTGCAGTGAGTTGCTTGCAAGTCACCGTGACGGTCTCAGGTCGGAGGGACATTTATACCCATATCCCATCGGAGCAAATCTTGACAGCAGAAATAGCTCCGGAGTCGGTCACGTTCAGTGCAGATGTACCATTACATCTCACCTGTATGCCATACCAGTGTCTCCACACTCCTTGGTTATGAGGACAACCAACCCATATGGCACACAACGACCTATGCTCGATAAACGTTGTCGTCCTTGGTAACAACGTATCATTTGATCGCGAACAGGTTTAAGGACTAAGTGACAAATCCTCCTTTGTCGAGTCTAAATAGTCCTAAGGACTTCACCACAACACAGGAGTTCATTAGAAGATGAAACATTTGTGATGAAAAAATACCAAAATAATTTTTATTTATTTATAATTCATGTACTAATACAAAAGGAGCACAACCGTCAACAGGCTGACGATTGGCTTTGGGACACTATTCCCAACACATAGCACTATTGGAGATGAGGCATCAGATCTTAGAGGTAGATATATCTCCCTTGAACTATGAGAGGGCTGTTTGAAGGAGATCATTCAGTATATAACTCTGGGCCTTCCTGATCCTAACTTCGAATCCTGACGATCCTTGATCCCTGACGATCTTCCTAAGCAGAACATCAAAGTCCAGCTGATCCTGACTTCGGTCTCAAACCTAGGCTCCACCAACTGGTCCCAGTCTCCGCAACAGTCGACATCTGGATATGCTGATCTCTGACTTCGACGGTAGGTAAGCTTCGGACACCATTGATACTTGTTCTTATAAGCGTGACTGGCTCTAGCCATTTCCTTCCTTCGGCATCCATCTTTATCAGACTGTGTCGAAGTCTCTCCAACTGAAACTAGTCCGATCCAATTTGCATCCTTTTTTTCAATTCAAAAATACCTGCGACACTACAACTAGCTCTGAAATAGATGAGACAGGTGTAACTACCTGATCTCAAAGATTTCAATCGAAAATCTAGTCATATCACATCCAAATTAGCCAAACAATCTACTAAAAACAGCTTTTCAGCCCTCACCTACAAAACGGCCTTCAGGGGATCCCTAAGATATTGTGCACAATCTCTCTCAAACGCTCCCTCTCTTTTGTTTTCCTGATATCTGATTTAAGTATCGGAGGGTTCCCATCAGAGCCAACTTTGGCCAAGACTTATCTTGTAGGTTTCTCTTTCAGGAGAATGCGCCATCGCTCCAGCCTTTCCGACCGAGAGCCAGATTTTAGTGCCAATAATTTGTATATCCTAATTTTTTTTAGAGTGATATCGCTTATTATGTACTTTGTGTAGCTAATAATAGTTGGTTATATAGTAATTAGAACGTAAGTAGCTATGTTTGATCTGGAGTTGATCCAGATCTGAATTTTTAGGTTGGGGTTGGATTATACATGGACTTGACTCGATTTAAATAATCCATTGGGTTGAAAATTTTGGCAATGGATCGGATCTAATCTGACCCGATCTTCTATTGGATTGGATCCCCTTCGAATATTAGGATCTGATCAAGGAACCATTACTCATGACTCGGTCCAACTGGATCCATTTGCACCTCTAAAGTTAATACAGAAATTATATGGGACAAGTTGTAAAACAAAAGGGCATTATTGGTACTACTTGGACTATTCATGATGAACAAGGAGTTATTCTCATTATTAGATCCTCTGAAACTATCTAATATAAGAATTTCTACTCGCTTAGAAAGCTAGCTGGACATGGTCTACTTGTGCAACAAGATGGATCTGGGTGGAGGAAGATTCAGCACTAGACATCCATCAAGTTGGTAATCACCAATGCACACCTATGTATCATCCTTGTTTGCTAGACATTTGATACCTAGTGCATAGGTGGATTCTTTCAAATTAACATACTTAAAAAGAAGTCAATATAGTAGCAATGTGCTGTTGTTTATGCAGCCTGGCATAGCTACATGATGAGATACTTGTGGCTAGGTAAATGTCGGGGTGCTCTAATAAAATCTATGCAACATGATTATGCAATATGTATCTTACAAACGTATTGTAATAATATTTTTAATACCATGAAAAAAATATATTATTTGCTAAGAAATTTTTGGACTTCATCAACCAGCACATGTTCGAGTGGTTGATATTGTCCTCATTCCAAGGTTACATACAGGCTCAAGTGTTGTTGAGGTATTCTATGAGTTTGATGTTTAAGGTGGGCAATAAATATTGGAAGCATTTGTGATGCTTATATAATGAATTTAGTAGGCAAATGAGCATTAGATTAAACCTAAGAAAGGATGAGGGATAGAATTTGAAATGATGTGATGATTTTTTTCTTAATTTTCCACTCATCTCTTGCCTAGATAAAATGCATATGCTTAAGTTATTTAGAACGAATCCAAGCCCAAATGGCAAAAATTCACTACCAGCACTTCAAACTAGGATGCCATGTAGGAAAGCCAAACCTTAATTATGATTGAACTTCTTATCAACACACAAATAGGAACCTCCATTATTTTAGACTTTAAAGAATGGATTATTATGAATTACTATGTTCAGCAGATGGAAAACCCATATGCAACTTAAAAGTGAAGGCATGGTTTATGAATAGGAAAGGATATCAAATCTCCCTCATTCAAACAATTTTCTTGGATTTTCCATGGTCTGAAAGATTATTAAGTCTAACAATTATTTTGCTACTCTTTTTTTCTTGAGGAGTAATCGAGGAGCATCCCTGTTGTGGTCATGGGTTAATAGATCGAATGACTCAAATGGTTGGCTTATGCCTCCACCTCCGCATACGTGAGGTATTGTCCGCTTTGACTCATGATCATTTTTAGGCTTCAGTGGGTCTTAGGCTTCAATGAGCCTTTAACTTCAATGGGCTTTGATCATTTAGAGCCACACAGTTTTGTCCTTTAAAAGGCGCCTCACGTTAGGAGAGAAGGTTTCAATTCATATAAGCCATATTTTTTCTTAATTCATAACCGATGTGGGACTAAAGAAGCCCTCTCTACACCACAACACAGCCCCCCAATCAAGAAAAAATATATGTGGATAGGAGGCATTCCCACAGACGGTGCCAATATTGTAGTCATGGGACAATGAGTCGAATGGCTCAGATGGTTGGCTTATGCCTCCGCCTTTGCATATGTGAGTTATTGTCCGCTTTGACTCATGACTATTTTTAGGCTTCAGTGGGCCTTAGGCTTCAATGGGTCTTTGACTTCAATGGGCCTTGATCATTTAGAGCCTCATGATTTTGTCTTTTAAAAGGCGCCTCATATTGGGAGAGAAAGTTTCAATCTATATTAGCAATATTCCCTCTTAACTCATAACCGATGTGGGACTAAAAAAGCCCTCTCTACACCACAATAGTCCCCTACATTTAACGATCAAAGATTGGAATATAGGAATTATGGCTCAGTGTGATACATGGAGGAACTGGCATGATGCATGGAGGTTCTAGCGCAACACAGCAGAGATTCTCTAAGACTCATAGAGCTAATGGCATCCCTTCTACTGATTAGGCAATGATATCTAAAGACTATAAGAGAAGATGTAAGAGGAGCTGAAAGAGAGCACGGTGGTCTACTTGGTGATGCCTCTTCCACTCAACCTCATCTTCCAAAGTTTTACAGATGGAATCCTTGACAAATACCTTACCTATCACACCCTCGACCTGAGTTCACGAGCTAGGAGACACAACAACCACCGTATAATCCTAGAAAACTTTCTTCACAAGCATATAAGACATTTTATCATGCTATCATAAAACTACAATGGAATAATTATATAATAAATTAAGTCCAAATTTAACTAACTAAATTTAACTTTTAAAGACTCATAAAATTCAATGATATTCAAAGACCTTACAATAAATTTAATAAAGTTTTCAATATAAAATAAAAGTATCAAAATTCTACTTTTAATCACTCTCCTGTATATATTTCCATATTATCTTAGTTCTCAAGATCTATAAAAACAGCAAAATATGGAGTCATGAGCCAGACAACCCAATAACAAATGAACACTTCAACTAGATTAAAATATGCAATAAAATAAATAATGAGTTATAGAAATTACGCATGTAGACTTCATTAGTTCAAAATCAATTTCTATTATGCAGCATCATCAAAATATTATTCATGCCAAATTCAATCATTTTTAAAATTCGAGTTTCATTCACGAATTCAAATTCTTTCAAAAATATCAAGTTCATCCCATCAGCCATGAGCTAGGACTATATTTTTTCTATAGTAGGGTCATAATATCACATATCATCTTGTAGAGAGTTACGTGTCATCTTGCAGCTTACTGCATATCATTTGGCAGTAAAGTCCTTAGGAATCTTGCAGCTTGCTGCATATCTTCTTTTTTTTCCTCTCTATTTTTTTCCTTGGTGGAACAGGGGTCTGATGTTCCCCATTCTTTCCCCCAAATAGAGGCCACAATCGGTGTGGTTGGGGTCGACAGTGGTTGGGGCTTTGGCGGTGCAGTTGGTGCTTCCCTTCTTGACAATCAATGGTGATAAATGGCACCAAAAATCAAAGAGAAAGACTACAAAAAATTGAGTTCATTTTCCTTAAAAGTTTTTTGGCGATTGTTGGTCAGGATAAAAAATCTAAGGCCTTAAGAAGAGGGAGAAAAGGGCTAATCAAAGTTTTCGAATGGCAGTGGTTGGGTTCCATTTTTGATGAACTTGGTTCCTGGTAGAAAGCTTCTGGAAGAAGAAGAAGGAGAGAGAGATTTTTCCAATGATCTCGAGTGGCCGAAGTTGGTGGGGCTCGAAAGGTGAGCTTGACCTATTTAAATAGGCCGAAGGGAGGTGTTATAGTCCCTCCCAAACTTGAGTTTCTGCTGCGATTTAGGGAGGAAGAAGACTCCTATCAGGGTTCATCGCTTTTCTTTCTTTGTTTTTTTTTTCTTTTTTTTTTTTTGTGGTGTTTCAATATTCATGCATGGATCTTGATGGGCCCTTTTCCCTTGGTGACTGGGCCGATCAAATGGATCGGGCCTATTTTGGGCTGGAAAATTACACTACCATAAATAACCCATCAGTTACTCTTCCAACCTAATACATAGTCCCTTCTCCTAGTGCTCCTACTGGATTCTAGAGAGACCTCTTCAATGTTATACCCACCCTCAACAACAAAACATCCTCCTATAATGATTGTGGTTATTCGACCAACTGTTTCTACCAACGATATCCTATTGGTGAGGAAGGTATTGAAATAGCACATTTGTCATTCCCAGACTAGAGTAAGCTGCTGGCTTTGTACGATTTTAAGGTGATTTATTTTTTCGCTAAATATCAATGTTTGGGACCTAGTTCAATCCTTGGATCCCTAAAACCTGCGAAGGATATTGATACTAAAGATGGGTCCAAACTAAAATTTGCCATACTGTACCAAACCAGATAGTAGGGGCATATGATATTGTATCAGTTCAGTACTAATACACGGTACAAAGGATGTACCAATACTTGATATATCGAACTAGCCCTATACTGATACAGTAATAGGTTAGCACTGGTACAGGGCTTGGTATCGAGACGGCGAACTTTAGTCCAAACTATTTTCATCATCATCCTTAGCTGATGGAAATTAGCCTAAACCTCAAGTATACAAGGGGCACAACCGTGAGACAATGAAGGTGAGCTTTTACAGTTCCAACCATGAGTATGTCAACAGTGGATCCTCCTGTGGCCTAATCTTCATTTCCTGTGGCCTAATGTTCATTGGAAGAAAGAGATATGGGAAGTTGTTGCATATTATGAAAGGAGACAGATCTGTGGTTTATTGTATTGAACCTCATCCATATGCCACTGTGATTGCAAGTGGTGGTGAGGATGATGTTAAGAATTAGACTCTCAATGCCTTGGAATCAGCCCCCCAAGTAAACATAGATAAGACATGTATGTTACTACTCTCTGCTTGCATTTCAGTAGCTTTTTGTTAATTGATTATCAATTCTTTTGGGATAATTCATATCAAGTAGTTGATATTTGTATTTCTGTCAAAAATTCCACAGTTTCTTATCCACCCTTCAAAATGTCAATAGTGCATATATGCGTGCCCCTTCTAGAAGTACCAAATTTACATTAGTGCTCTTATTATCATGTTGCATTCATTTCATTTTAATCTTAGTTTGGCTAGGTTAAAAATAACTTATACATAATTTTTTCCCCCTAAGTTATTTATAAATACTGAAAATTTTGAGGAAAATGTATGAAATTAATCTGATGGTACAGTTGCACTTCTTCACATTTTGAAGGACATGCAAACAATTAAGAACTTTTTAAAGGTTTTATTCCAAAAAGTTATTGTAAAAGGAAGAAAGTAAGGAAACTATCACTTTTTTTCAGAGAAAATAATGTGCTTACTTTTCATTTGGAGGATTTCATCAAACTGCAGGGGCATGAATGCAAATTTCAAATTTTTAGATGGGTTAGGCCTGGGGGTATATATATGTTGCTTTTTTTTTTTTAGATGTAAATAATCAAGTGAGCACATTCTAAAGGATATACATGCCAAAGTACCAATTTGTTTTTAGAAGAATTAATTCTGTAAAATTGATCTATTTGGATAATATATGCATTTTCTAGAAAATTTGCTTTTTTGTTAGTAGAAATTCCAAATCCTGTAGATTATCTCTGAAAGTTCATATTTTCATTTCAAAATCCATGTTTTTGAATTTGGCAATGTGTTAGCATGTAAACTCTTTTTTTTCCACCTTCATCTGACTAGCCATCTATATAATATTGAGTGCATTTCACATCCTATTTTTCTCCGAAACAAAACTGAAGCATATAAGCCAAGATTTGCTGGACCTTACCGGATGGTACTGAGCATATAATACTGTACCAATTAGGTACCAATACATGATGTGAAGGGGTGTACTGACACTCGGTAAGCCAAATCGGCCTTGTATTGACACACTAACAGATTGGCACTGATTTGATGTCTGGTATTAAGATGGTGAACCTTAATATGAGCCCTATACTAGATTTTGTAATTGAAACTCACGTGCCCCCCCCCACCCTCCCTTCCTATTGGGAAAATCAATTTGAGTTTTCAAGGCTTTACATAGATTGGGCAGCATAGGAAGTGGTAATTTCTCCGCTGCTACTTATTTAAAGAAGGTACTATGACTGCTCAAATTGATTGCTTTACACCTTAAGACTATGATTATGATTATGATGACAACTTCGATGATGATGATGTTGGTCCTGATCATGGTGATGATGGCCATCGTGATGACCATGATGATGATGGCAATTGTGAAGACCATGATGAAGATGTTGGCAGCTTGTGTTGAAGACTTTGAAGAAATGGCTCCTATGATATTATCAGTTAAGGCGACATAAGAGAAGAAGCAGACTTTGCCGGATCCCATTTCCAGAAGACAAGATAGCACATTTATTAGCACTAGAGAGGAGATGATCTAACCCGGCACACCATGGTGAAGAACGGGCAGGTAATGCTGACTTGCTCCATCTCATAATGCATTTTACGGGTGGTGATGTTTCTTCTGATGAGAATGGAGATCTCTCCGCGAACCCAGGGGATTGTATTGTCAACTGAATCATGCATTTACCATGAACAAGAACTCGAAGAAAATCATACATACAAAGAAATTATACCATTTTCTTCCAGACTTTTTTTAATACATCTCTATCATTATTATTATATTCTTTATTCTTGTTATTCTTATTCTTATGCTTATGCTGGGAGACAATGTTGTCCACCTCCAGCGGAACCTTGGCAGCAGAACAAATTCCCCAAGTAAGCCTATCAGGTCTAGTATAGATAGGAACAACCATAGCCGTAATTTGACATTCTATCTCATCAGGAAAGATAGAATGAATCTAATGAGTCCCAATCCCTGCGACTATCCAGAAGCTCAGAAATTTTCGAGTTGCAATCCACTTCAGAAACATTAACAGGTGCAGGCCACCAATTGAAACATGTGAGAACCAGTGTTGGGTAAGGACATTGATGTGATTACCAGTCCCTGGTGTCTATCTGAATTGATCTTTAATCCAAGTAATCATCCTCCTGCGGAGACCAAATTAGGAGAAATTATTGGTTAGAACTGTTCTACCACGTAGACTTTGGACCATCCAGTAAAACATTGCCATATCATTCGATGATCCAAATTTCGAACTTCCCATTTGGTTAAAAAATGTGAATGGAAATAAAGTACATAGTTAACCATGGCTAGTCATTTCTAATCCAAATCCTCAGCGGCATTAGCGACGTTCTATTGGATAATGGCCAAAAACTCTTCAAGAGCAACAATTGGAACAGCCAAGTGATGCAAAGAGTAGTCAAATACATGAATAAGAAAATATTTGATGCTAAAAGTAGTCAAATATTTTGTAGATTAATTGATCCCAGTTATCAAATACTCCTTCCAGTAGAATAACTTAGCACATAGGGATCAAAAACCATCCACTAGTTTCTTTCTCTTTTTGAATTATCAATAATTGCAACGTATGTTCTCAGATTTTTATCTACAAAAGGTTACCTTGCGAGATTTTAAAAATATTATTTTTTCTCTGCTTTTATACAGAAAACCTAAAAATAAAAGCAAGACATTATACATATATATATATATATATATATATATATATATATATATATATATATATATATATATATATATATATATATATATATATATATATATGTGGGCGCGCACGCATATCTTCATGCTTTTATTATAATATTATGATAATACGTAAAATTATTAAAATGATATGTAATTTTTCTTTAAGTTTATAATAAATCAACACAATACTATGATCTGATTTCTTAGGTTTTAATCTTGATTGCCAAATGCAAGGAAATATAGTGAGATTAACCGCAACCCCCACCAACCACACCCCCACCCCCACCCAAAAAAAAACCTTTCTAAGCAAGAAAATTAAATCTGAAATTCAACTGATTGGATAAAATATCAATTGCATACTTTGTGTTGAACCAGTAAGCACATGACTAGCGATGGCATCACAGCCACCCATCAAATACTCTCAACACCCAAAAGCATTTAATGTGTCAAATACTTCATTAATTTTTTTTAAAAAGAAAGAACAAGAACAATAATCTAATGGCAAAAAACATACACACATCTTTGTTCAATAGGATCACGGCTATCTCTCTGATAGTCTTTCTCTTTGATTCACTTATACATACAACATTTATTTGCCTCCCCTTTTTGACCATTGAAAAGGGGAGATGGGTGTGCTAGAAAGCTTGCTGGCTGATAGATAAGGGTGAAAAGTCTTGTGGCTCGAGCTGGGGTAAACGTACGAGTGTGCCATCATTGTTGGATTAGCTAGAAAGAGAATAATGGATTTTGTCCATATGACTTAATCTTCAAAAACTTTCACCACCATCACACTGTCCGTTTGGGAGAAGAAAATATAGGATGCAGCTGGAGTTATGATCAAAGTGCTCTATTGCTACTTCTATTGGTAAATTAGAGTTTTATTTGGAAACTAAAAGCAATAAATTTAAAAATAAAGATAAAAGAAAAGATAACTTAAAGATAAACTAGTTTTATTATCGGCACAAGGATCTCTCATTCAACATTAAAATATGATTTTTGTAAGTGGCTCCAATTAAATACTAAGATAGATGCCATTGCTTAATTGTTGACACTCGTCATTGTTGATTTGCACCATGTAGGCCATTATTGCCATAAATGGTAGTTATCTTCTCTACATTATTACTATATTTTGAGTAGTTATATCACTTTTTTCATATTTTAGCAGTAGTAAGATAGGTGCAACCATATAACCACCCCACTTCTCTCACACATAGATAATGGTAATCGCTAGACAACCACCATTCCTAGACTTTATTTCAGTAAGGTTATCTCCTAGGCTGATAGATCTCACATCTCTTGGTCTACGCCACATTCATTCCGACTATATTTTTGATGTTTTGGTCCTCACCTACATTGTATCAGCTTTTAGATCATAGTCGCCAATCTAGATATAGTATACATAATAATAGAAGAGATTTAATGTGAAAGGGAAAATAAAAGATAATATATAAGATATCCATGTCTGTGGAGGTTAAAACAATAATAGCCGTAGTGTCCACAAAAATCTGAAACATGCCTATATTCTCATACATTACACATAGCAACAGTACAATAATAGTTGCAGTGTCCACAAAAATCTGAAGCATGCCTATATTCTCATACATTACACATAGCAATAGTACTGAATGTCTTGTTATTTTTTCATTCAGTTCCTCAACAATTAAAACTACCAAAGCCAAGGTCTAGCTTAGCTCAAAGATCATCAGTGGATGGAATAAGACTTGTCAGTAGTAGTTACAAGTGGAATACCTAATGAAGAGGTTATTTTATTTTTCTTTTATTGATTACATTTTTCTTGGATAAAATAAAGTTACTACTACAATAGTTTTGAATAATCCTAGAGATCTAATCACCTCATGACTCAGTTCTTCATTTCTAACAGCATTTAAACAAACATACTGCAGTTTGGCCATCTATATAGGTTGAGAATTGCAGACTGGAGCTCTCTCCTAAAGGACATATCAGAGGTTCTCTATTAATAAATAAGCTCTAGTATCATCTGAAGGAACCAGATCTAGGATTTCAGGGTTAAATCTTGAAACTTTTTTCAAGATTATGCAGCGGAAGACTAAAATAAATCAAAATTTATTTTATAAAACCAGAGAATCCTTAGATCTAAGATCCTATTACATGATTATTACATGGCATTAAATTAGAAATTAAAACATATAGAGAATGAACTACATGTTGATCATATCAACATGTTTCTATGCTACATCTAATATATGTAATAAACAATAGATCAGATTTATTACCTTGCAAGTTAAACGTTCTAACCTTACTGATCCAGGCTTAAGGATGATGTTGCGAGCTGCACACGCGTCCGACCTCTAGGAGTCATCCACACGAGCTCATGAATCTCGATCAGAAGTCCTGCTCCAGAAAATCAGCACAGTATGCTAGTACTGCGCTGATCCTTCTTCGATGGTTGATCAGGTGCCTCTTTCTTCTTGATTTGGACTCTTCCAAAGATGAGAATTAAGAGAAGGAGTTTCAAATCTGAGATGCTCTCAGAAAACTCAAGATCGAGGAAGGGAAGAGATGAACACAACAACCCTAGAAGAAGACTCTTTTCTTCTTCTCTTTTCTCTCTCTAGGCATCCTATCTTGTGTCTATTAATCTCCACACCCCAATCTTCTTTCTCTCTGATTTTTGGACGCCCTAAAGGTCTCTTTTTTATCTATTTTTTACGAAAATTTTATGAAAAAATTTATTTTATATAGAGAGATATGATAGAGTCCTAATCTAGGTCAAATACCTAGTCAAGATTTATCCAAACATAGCAAGATAAGGGGCGCCCAACTCTTGGGTGCCCCCTCCTTTTTGTGCGTGGACCAACAGCAAAGGGTGCCTATAAAGTGCCATAAAAGCCACAAAAATCTTAGAAAAAATCTGGATAAAATCAGTACAAAAAGAAAAGAGTTTTAAAACTCTATCTCATAGAATTTAAAATCCAAACTTATTCCTACTTTGATTTGATCTACAACCATCTTCCATGTAAGAAAGAAGAGAGGAAGCCTTTTGGGCATGGTGAAGACCTGGGAAAGGATTTTTGTCGCACAAAATAAGAGAGAATTGGCGTGGAATAAGAGAGAGGGCATGGGGGGCTTATGTGGCACAAGGTAGAATCCTAGTCTTACTAAGATTCTATCTTATGACTTGTTTTAATTTGGTTTCTCAAACCAAATCAAACCAGAATTAGATCAACCCAATTAAAATAGGTCTTAACCTAATTAAGAACCTAATTTAATTAGATTAAATTTGATTTAAATCTATTTTAATTTTTTAATCAAATTAGAAATTAGGTTGACCCAAGTCCTAATTGAACTAGGACTAGTTTTTTCTTGCACTTGGCTTATCCAATAAACCAATTGAACTTGATCCAATCAAGTCCAAACTAAATCTAATTAAATCATATTCAATTAGACTTAATCTCAGCCCATTGGCTTAATCAAATTAAGCCAATTAACAATCGAATTGCTAATCGATTCTCCTGCAACACTTGCACTAGGTTAAATGTCAATCATATTGATCGTTTAACCCTAGAACGATTCTTAATCGTTGATCAATCATCCGATCGGATCGTGAACTCTAATGTGTGTGACCTCATAGGTCCGAACCTAAGCCGATAGCACAAGAACAAATTTCTGTACCAATCAAAGTGATCATCTAGCAATGATATCCGACGGTCGGATAGGTCGAATGTGTAGAACAACATCCTTAGAACCCATGCGGATATAGTTTTCATATAATTCATCCCCTTGACCAAAATGATCATAGGACACCTCAGAGTTCAACTGTCAACTCTGATAGGTTGTCCACATTGTATTTCAAAATATCAAATCCATCTGATGGATTATCTTGGCCAAGGTTTTTCTAAATTGAAATACAGCGACTCATTCTTCTCCAACTCTTGGAGTGGTCAATCCCATCTCGATCACACTCTGACTTCGCAATACTTGACTATGCCCAGAAGCCTTCCGTCACTGAATTAAAAATTCAGTTAGTCCAGTACCAAAGCACAGTGAGTTGCTTGCAAGTCACTGAGGCGATCTCAGGTGTAAGGGACACTTATACCTATATCCCATCAGAGACATTCTTGACAGCAGAATGCTCTGGAGTTGGTCACGTTCAATGACGATGTACCCTTACATCTCACCTGTATGCCATACCAGTGTCTCCACATTCCTTGGTTAAGAGGACAACCAACCCATATGGCCTACAGCGACCTATGCTCGATAGAAGCTGTCGTCCTTATTAACAACCTATCATTTGGTCGTGAACAATTTTAAGGACTAATCGATAAATCCTCTCTTTATCGAACTTAAATAGTCCTAAGAACTTCATCATAACAACGGAGTTCGTTAGAAGATGAAAATTTATGATAAAAATATCAAAAATATATTTTATTTATTAACAAATCAATTACAATACTTGGTTGCTCATCCGTTAACAGCTTGACAATTGACTTTTGGAACATATTTTTCTACAACTCCCACTTGTCCTAAAGCCACTCGGCACAGTATCTAATACCTATCTTCGACTTGTGGTTGTCGAACTCTTTTATCGCTATGGCTTTAGTGAAGGGGTCAGCCAAGTTCTCCTTTCCGTCGATCTTCTGAAGGTCGACGTCACCTCGATCCACGATCTCCCGGACCAGATGGAAGCAGCGCAAAATGTGCTTCGTCTGCTGGTGTGCTTTGGGTTCCTTCGTCTGAGCTATGGCACCAGTGTTGTCACAGTAGAGCAGGACCGGACCATCGAGGGAGGGTGCTACTCCGAGCTTGATGATGTATTTCTTCAACCACAGCTTCCTTCACGGCATCCGATGCTGCGATGTACTCTGCCTCGCAAACAGAGTCTGCCACAGTATGCTGCTTGAAACTCTTCCAGCAGATGGCTCCACCATTCAGAGTAAAGATATAACCCGACACGCTTCTGCTGTCATCATGGTCAGATTGAAAGCTGGAGTCTGTGAACTCCACAAGTTTCAGATCTGATTCGCCATAAACCAACCATTGGTCCTTAGTATTTCTCAAATACTTAAGGATGGCTTTAACCACTTTTCAGTGATTTTTTCCAGGATCAGATTGGTATCTACTCACTACTCCTAATGAGTATGCCACATCTGGCCTTGTACATGTCATGGCATACATGATAGATCCCACGATCGAAGCATATGAGACTCTACTCATACGCTCTCTCTCTTCAGGAGTTGTCGGACAATCCTTCTTAGAGAGAGAAATTCAATGGCCTATCGGTAGATAGCCCTTCTTGAAATTCTCCATGCTGAACCTCTTCAGCACAGTATCTATGTACGTGGACTGGGATAACCCAAGCATCTTTTTAGATCTATCCCTATAGATCTTCATCCTTAGGATGTAGGATGCTTCACCCAAGTCCTTCATGGAGAACTGCGATGACAACCAAACTTTTATTCCCTGTAGTGCGGGGATGTCATTTTCGATTAAGAGAATGTCATCCACGTACAAGACAAGGAATACCAGAACTAGACTATTTGCCCATTTATAGATACAGGGCTCTTCTCCGTTCTTAACGAAGTCATACGTTTTGATCACCTTATCAAAATGCATGTTCCAACTCCGAGAAGCTTGCTTCAAGCCATAAATAGATCTTTGAAGCTTGCACACCTTGGACTCATCTGTGGATGTAAACCTCTCAGGTTGTATCATATACACCTCTTCGGTCAGCTTTCCATTTAGGAAAGCTGTCTTTACATCCATCTGCTAGATCTCATAATCCAAATGGACAGCTATTGCAAGCATTATCCGAATGGATTTGAGCATTGCCACAGCGGAAAACATCTCGTCATAGTCAATACTATAACGTTGATGATACCACTTGGCAACCAGACGGGCTTTATAGGTCTCCACCTTTCCATCTGCACCCCTCTTCCTTTTGAAGATCTATTTACACCCAATGGGTTTAACCCCTTCAGGTGGGTCAACTAATGTCCATACATCGTTGACCTTCATGGATTCCATTTCGAATTTCATGGCTTCAAGCTATTTTTCGGAATCAGGTCTCTACATTGCATCCATATAGGTGATCGGATCCTCATCGTTCTCATCGAGTTCGATGGGATCACCGTCTCAGACCAAGAAACCGTAGTATATGTCTGGTTGATGTGGTACTCTACCGGATCGCCTTAATGATGCAGGTACATTAGGCTCTGGATCTGATCTAATCAAATCCGACTCAAGTTCAGCTGTTGGTGTCGGTCCTCCTATCTGTTGAACTTCATCAAGTTCAACCTTAGAGGCAACGGTTCCTTTACCAAGGAACTCTTTTTTCAAAAGGTTGCCTTGAGACTGACGAACACCTTTTGTTCATCAGTATGGTAGAAAAATAACCTTTGGTCTCTTTGGGGTACCCTATGAATGTGCATTTGTCAGACCTAGATCCGAGTTTATCTGTAACTAACCGTTTGATATAGATCGGGCACCTCCAGACCCTTAGGTGTGAAAGTGCTGGCTTACGCCCTGTCCATATCTCATATGGAGTCTTAATTACAGACTTACTTGAAACTCTATTTAATAGATAACAGGCCGATTCGAGTGCATATCTCCAGAAGGATATCGGCAAACTGACAAAACCCATCATGAATCGGACCATGTCTAACAGAGTCTGATTTCTCCTTTCAGACACACCATTATGCTGTGGTGTTTCTGGAGGAGTCTATCGGGAGAGAATCTCATTCTCTCCTAGGTATGTGAGAAACTCACCAGAAAGGTATTCCCCTCCTCGATCAGATCGAAGGATTTTAATACTCTTCTCAGTTTGTTTTTCTACTTCACTTCGGAATCGTTTGAATATTCCAAATGAATCTGACTTATGCTTCATCAGATAGACATATTCATATCTGGATAGATCATCCGTGAAAGTGATGAAGTAGAAATATCCACCTCTAGTACTTGTGCTCATGGGCCCGCATATATTAGTATGTACTAGGCCCAAGAGCTTAGTAGCTCTCTCACCTTTTCCAGTAAAAGGTGACTTGGTTATTTTACCAAGAAGACAGGACTCACAGGTTGGAAGTAATTCACAATCACTGACTTCGAAGATTTTCTCTTGAGTCAACCTGTTTATTCTGTTCTTGTTTATATGACCTAGCTTACAGTGTCATAAGTAGATATCTGATACACTATCTAATCTAGGGTGCTTGCCTCTTATCGGGCTTGATCTTTCTGGTCTGGCCCTGCACTGATGTCCCAGCCTGAACTTGCACCTTCTTCACTTTCTTCTTCTTGTTCTTCTTTTCTTTCTTAAAGGGTCGAGAACCAGAAGACGAACCTCCCACTAAGTTCATCGATTCCTTGTGGAGTTGGTGATCCTTCTCAAAGTTCTGAAGCACCCCAGTAACCCGTGGTAGTTTACTTCAGGCTTTGTCATTCTATAATGAGTGAGGAATGAGAGATAAGACTTGGGCAGCGAGTTCAGTATTGCATCTTTCCCAAGCTGCTCATGTAAGGGAAAGCTGAGCTTGTTCAAACGCTCCATCAGCTCGATCATATACAATACATGATCAGTGACAGAGGCACCATCTCGCATTTTGGCGTTGAAGATGGCACAACTAGTCTTATGCCTTTCCACATCATCGAGTGTGCCAAAGACATCCTCCAACACTTGAAGCATATCCTTTGGCTGAGCCATCTCAAATTTGCGACTGAACTTGTCGCTCATGGCAGCCAGCATGATGCAGCACACCGTAGTCCGGTCCTGAGCCACTTCTGGTAAGTATCTCTGACTGTTCCACGTGCATTGGCAGCTGGCTCCTCAGGTGCAGAATTCGTTATCACATATAGGATCCGTTTATGCTCCAGAACTATCTTCAACTTTCGATACCAGCTACCGAAGTTGGGTCCCACCAACTTATCATTGTCCAACAATGATCGGAGTGATAGGAAAGTGGCTATATCTGCACAAAAAAAATCATAACCTAATTAGTAATTGATTCATTAAACCTAAAGATTTGGACTTTAATCAAAAGATTTCTCTTACTATTTTATTCGAATTGGTAGCCTCTACCTCCAATTCGAGGAATTATCCTAATTCCTTAGTGGGTACTAGAATCCACTTAGACTGCACACAAGCCCAACTTTGGTTGGCTAACCCATGTACATTAAGGGTAGGTTCATAATCAATTATTTCTCTAAATAATTTTTAGTAATTTTAATTTTGCTCTAGTCCCTAATCAGTAGGCTTTGGCCTCCACTGAAAAGGTCTGGTTAGGTCCAACCGTTAACATGACTATACTTGGCCCATCTAGCCAATGAATGATTAGGTCCAACTTTGGTTGGTTAACCTAACTATCATTTAGAAAGATGCAGTCAAGAAATCATATTATGAATGATAATTCCATCAGCCGATAAGCACCAGGCCTTTGGGCTTCCAATGATTATCCACTAATGACCCATTATCATCCACTTAATGGGAGGCTATGATCTAGTTATCATCATAACTATTTTATTTTAAGGACCTAATAATTTTAGAAGATTTAATTGATTTAGAGGATGAGGTCAGATGAACCAGCTTATCATGATCCTCCCACTGGCTTCACCAAGTCAGCTTAAAGGAGACCATTAAAGGGCTGGTCTAGGAGCACCTAAATCAGTCACAACCTAGCTGACATGGGTCAGTTCGGATAGTCAAGTGATCCAATCAAAATATAATTTCACCAAGAGGTCAGGTAAGTTCGATCGATGGGAGGGTCTGCCAAAGCTTGCCTTAGACACCATCAGAAATGACCAGGTAAGCGGGCTCCCAATTAAAAACCACCGGTTTGGTTTACCTTAGACACCAACTAGTTTAATTAGTTTCGATTGGATCAACCTAACAGTTCGTGCTAAACCGCTTAGCCAAGAATTAAGTCCATTTGGTTCTCGTTAAAGACATAGACTTGACCAACTACAACTATTGTAATTGATCTAGAAAATCCTTGACCTAATCTAAGACAATAATTGATTAGATTTAGCCAATTCTCTAATTAAGTCCATCTTTAATCTAACCTTAGGTCTAACCCAATTAATGGACCTAATTCTCACTAACCCATTAACCCAATGTGTTATTGTTTGTGTCTTAGGTTCTTCAATTCACAATCCTAGAACCTAATCAAAACAACTTTTTAATTCTCAATTAAGTTTTAGGCTGAGGGTTGGGGTTCGGCTTTTTGAAAATAATTTTCATGTTTGTAAAATAATTTTACAATATGGTTCTACCAATCAAGTTGCATGTTGTTTCATAATCAAGATGCAAATGAAATAAACATGAAACTACTTTAGATCTAATCTAAACAGGTTCATATAATTGAAACAATTTTAACTTTAAACTGCGTAAATTTTTCAGACAAAAATATGATGGTTCTTTGTGCAGGTTATATTAACAAAAATTTTATTTTAGATTTAAATATCTTTTAAATCTAATAAATTATAAATTTAATCTAGATCATATCTAACAATTTATGATTTAAGATAGATCTATACGAATTAGGACAATTTTTGTACTGTAAGGGGTAAACCTTACAGCAGGACAACCTTACAGTTTGTGATTGATCTAAAAATTTTAATTTCAGATTTAATAATCAGATTATAAATTAGATCTAATCTAAGAAATCATCTAAGTATATATAATAATCATGTAATAAACAACCTGGGCTCTGATATCAATTGAAGGAACCAGATCTAGGGTTTCAGGGTTAGATCTTGAAACTTTTTCAAGATCATGTAGCGGAAGACTAAAATAAATTAAAATTTATTTATAAAATTAGAAAATTTTTAGATCTAAGATCCTATTACATGATTATTATATGGCATTAAATCAAAATTAAAACATATAGAGATGAACTATATGTTGATCATATCAACATGTTTCTATGCTACATCTAATATATGTAATAAATAATAGATCAGATCTATTACCTTGCAAGTTAGACGTTCTAACTTGTTGATCCGGGCTTGAGGATGATGTCGCGAGCCACACATGCGTCCGACCTTTAGGAGTCATCCACACGAGCCCACGAATCTCGATCAGAAAGTCTTGCTCCAGAAAATCAGCACAGTATGCTAGTACTGTGCTGATCCTTCTTCAATGGTTAATTAGGTGCCTCCTTCTTCTTGATTTGGACTCTTCCCAAGATGAAAAGTATGAGAGGAAGTTCAGATCTGAGATGCTCTCAGAAAACTCAAGATGGAGGAAGGAAAGAGAAAAAAAACCCTAGAAGAAGACCCTCTTCTTCTTTCTTTCTCTCTCTAGACACCCTACTTGTGTCTATTATATCTCCACGACCCAATTCTTTCTCTCTGATTTTTGGAGCCAAAGGTCTCTCTATCTATTTTTCACAAAATTTTATGAAAAAACTCATTTTATATAGAGAGATATGATAGAGTCCTTGTCTAGGTCAAATACCTAGTCAAGGCTTATCCAAACATGGCAAGTTAAGGGGCGCCCAACTCTTGAGCCCCCTCCTTCTTTTGTGGTGGACCAACAGCAAAGGGCACTATAAAGTGCCTAAAAGCCACAAAAATTCAAAAATTGGATAAAATTGGTGAAATGAAAAGAAAGAGTTTTGGATTTCTAAAACTCTATCTCATAGAATTGAAATCCAAACTTATTCCTTTTGATTTGATCCAAACCACCTTCCATGTAAGAAAGAAGAGAGAAAACCTTTTGTGAACATGGTGAAGACCTGGGAGAGGCTTTTGTCGCACAAAATAAGGAGATTGGCGTGAATAAGAGAGAGGTGTGGGGGCTTATGTGGCGCAAGGTGGAATCCTAGTCTTACTAGGATTCTATCTTATGACTTGTTTTAATTTGGTTTCTCAAACCAAATCAAATCAAAATTAGATCAACCAATTAAAATAGGTCTTAACCCAATTAAAAACCTAATTTAATCAGATTAAATTAGATTTAAATCTGATTTAATTTTCTAATCAAATTAAAATTAGTTGACCCAAGTCCTATTGAACTAGGACTAGTTTTTCCTTGCACTGGCTATCCAATAAACTAATTGGACTTGATCCAATCAAGTCCAAACTAAATCTAATTAAATCATATTCAATTAGCTTAATCTCAGTCCTATTGGCTTAATCAAATTAAGTCAATTAGCAACGAATTACTAATCGATCCTCCTGCAAACACTTGCACTAGGTTAAACTGTCCATCGTATTGATCTTTAACCTAGAATATCTTAATCATTGATCAACCCATCCGATCGATTGTGAACTCTAATGTGTGTGACCTCATAGGTCCGACCTAAGCCGGTAGTATAGGAAAAATTCTTATACCAATCAAAATGATCATCTAGCATGATACCCGACGGCCGGATAGGTCAAATATGTAGAACAACATCCTTAGAACCCATGCGGATATAGTTTCTATAATTCATCCCCTTGACCAAAAGATCATAGGACACCTCAGAGTTCAACTGTCACTTGATCAGGTTATCCATATTGTATTTCAAAATTCAAATCCATCTGATGGATTTTCTAGTTAAGGTTTGCTAAATTGAAATACAGCGACTCATTCTTCTCCAACTCTTGGAGTGGTCAATCTCATCTCGATCACACTCTGACTTCGTAAGTATTGATTGTGCCCAAAATCTCCGTCACTGAATTAGAAATTCAGTTAGTCCAGTACCAAAGCACAGTGACTACTTACAAGTCACTGAGGTGATCTCAGTCTAAGGACACTTATACCTATATCCCATCAGAGACATTCTCGACAGTAGAATGCTCTGGAGTTGGTCACGTTCAATGACGATGTACCCTTACATCTCACCTGTATGCCATACCAGTGTCTCCACACTCTTTGGTTAAGAGGACAACCAACCCATATGGCCTACAGCGACCTATGCTCGATAGAAGCTGTCGTCCTTATTAACAGCCTATCATTTGGTCGTGAAAATTTTAAGGACTAATCGATAAATCCTCTCTTTATCGAACTTAAATAGTCCTAAGGACTTCATCATAACAACGGAGTTCTTAGAAGATGAAACTTATGATGAAAATACCAAAATATATTTTATTTATTAACAAATCAATTATAATACTTGGTTGCTCAACCGTCAACAGCTTGACGATTGACTTTTGGGACATATTTTCCAATATCATCCTCTTAAATGATACTCTCTTCGTCATCTAGTTATTACCCTTAAATCGACGTAGCCAATTTTGTTTCATTGAAATGAAATCAGGGCAATCATCTCTTGTCGAAATAATTTCTATCGTTGATTGAAGCCAAGAAGCAGAGGGCTTTCAATAGAAACACTGCTATGCCAAACTATCATGTTACTTTTCCAAAATGGAAAGGGAGCAAAATCAATCTGAAGTCGACATCATTGATCAGTACTGATAGGCTGGTGAAGACATGGAAAGTCCTCTAGATATGCCTTCATGCAAGATTCCTGTTGAATCATTTAACCAACTTGATGAAAAGTTAAATCATCTCTATCTAAAAACCTTTTTGATTCAAACCATATGTGAGAGCTACATGCAATGGGCAAACCTTTGAGAGGTCAAGGGAAGTTTTCTTTTTCCTATTTTTTTCTTTTTGCGCGTTTCCGTTTTAAGCTATGAATCTTCTAAAACAGCAATGCTGAAAGCACTGGTTCCTACTTTCAATGATCTTGTACCGCAACTTCAAAGCCATGAACAACTTAAACATCACTCAGAAAGTAGCAATGTTGTGGACCATTCAATAGCCATTTATGGTAACATTCCAGCGGAGGAAAGAATTTTAACAAGAAATGTGGGCATAATAATCATGGTCAATCATTTCCTACAACGGTTGTGGATTTGCTGAAACATGCAGGACTGAATGTTTTCTAGCATAGGATCTACTCTGATGATTTTCTAATGTAGGAGCTACACCTATGCAACATACATAATTGGTGATGTTGGTAAACTAAAAGGTGCAGCCCATTGCATGAGGCTTGCATCAGTGGAGGATCTGGGAAGGGTCGGATGCACTCAGCTTTATCCGTAATGCAAAGAAGCTATTTTTGTATTATATGTTTTGAGCTTATACACTCCAGATCACAATGAAGCAATCTTACCATTATGCTAAGGCTCACCTCCAGTGATGTCGTATGCTGCAACCGATAACTCTCTAAGCCTGTGCACTCCATCTTGACAGACATTTTCTGCCTTTTACCATCAATAATGAGATTGCATAGTTTTCCTTGGCATGTCATACATGTCATGGAAATATTAGATCTTTGCCGAGCATGACTAGTTTGCTGCTTCAGTGCATGAATGCTCCTGTGCATGAAAAATGTCTCACATCTAGTCTCCTTCAAGTGTAACATGTGCATAACAAACTTTTTCCTCTTCTTCTTCCTCCTCAATTTCAACATCTTCAACAATTGTTTTAGTCAATATCTCCTTTTCATTAGGACACATACTTGAGCTGTGTCCCAAGTCCTTGCAATTAAAGCACTCATACCTCCATTTTTTTGCTTGAATTTCAAACTTTCTCTCTGTAGCTTTGTAACAACTGTTCCTGCATCAATTTGCAAGCTCGAATCACTGACTTCATGCTCTTCCATTTAGGTTGTCATCAATTTGCAAGGTAACAAGCTACATCTCATCAACCGACCAGAATATTCATGGCCCACCATCTCATCTTCAATACAGGACTGTAATCCAGAAAAATTTTGCTGGAAGTCTCCTCAGAATCAAACAAACAATCCTGTTGCCAATTTATCGAACCTCAGTGAAGGACTCCACAGGATCTTCACATTGTTGTAGGCCCTGAAATTTTAATTGAAGGGTTTGGTCATAGTCCACAGGCAGACACCTTTGTTTCAACATACTTCTGATCTCCCATGTAGCAATTTCTTGTCCCAATCACCAAATTGTATACCTTTGTCACATCCACCACATATCAGGAGCTCTTAAATTTGAAGATGCAAACTGTTAACCAAGTATAGCTCTGGATTCATCTTGCCTTGAAACAGCATATCCAACTTGACTCCCTGATAAGCTCCTGCTATTTTGTCATGTGGAAATCGAACGATCTTCTGATTTTGGTGCAGATTCATTTGAATTGGATGAGCAGCTTCTTGTCCCATATCTACAAAAAAACTTTCCATTTGCCTTAATCTCCTATCTTATCCATTGGTTCACTGTCCTCGAACCTCAAGACCTCATGTTTGCAGGAAAATCAGTATATTTATATTTTTGTCTTGAGTTTTGGAAATTAGCAAGTCGTTGTCCTGAAAGTAGAGACAGCAAATAGCGTTCAAAGCCAACCTCTTCAAAGGGTTTTGCTGTATTTTGAAATTCTGTAGTAGATGAAGATTCAAGTAAAACAGAATTATCTTCCACTGATTGCTGCAAGATGTCCATAATCTCACCATATTTTTCCATATGCATCTCAAGTGTTGAGTATTGCTGCAAAAAAAAAAAAAAAAAAAGCCCCATCAAATTTATGTTTTACATTGCCGACTTTGCTCTGCAATTCCCCTATTGCTTGATCAACTTGCTCCACATACACTTCAAGTTATTGGTGTTTGTTAGTAACCATGGTTGCGGCTTTGGAACTGATGCTCTGGTACCAAATTGATGTAGCCTTGTAGAAAATTTAAAAGCTACATGGATCTGCAGCTTCTTTTGGCTTAGATGCATATATCTAGCATTGAACTCATTTGATCAGTGTAAAACAAGCCACTTCAAATGTAATTGCTGAATTGTTGTTTAGAAATTGACAGCAGCAGTAACTATTTCAGATCCAAGGTCAGCTTTTGATTTTGAAGCAGATGAAAACAGAGTATAATAAGAAATATAGGAGACGAGAAGAGAATAAGCGGGGGGCAGAGAGAGAGGAAACAGAAGGTCGGTGGCCCCTACTATTCTCAAGAAAATCTCACGTACAATTCTATAAATCACAAAACTATTGCAGGTCACAACCCCCTTTTAATAAACCTAATCAATCACTTATCCAACTAAATTAGGACTGTTTAAATCTGGAAATAACCCAAACCAACGAGCAAATTTTAACCATTGTTTTTAGACTCAAACTACCACTCTCTAACTTGGACATAAACTGAAAAACCAAAGCATGTAAAATTCTAAATTACTCCATTAACCCACGGTTACTGTTTATGGTACTGTAGTGTAAACAGTACCTGTGGACAGTATGCAGCAGTAAATTTGACCTGCTAAATGGAAAACAATAACTGAAAAAAACATTTATCACATCATCTTGAGGGATCAAATGAGACATTAAAAGGACATGCACTATGCCCAATCCTCAAGGGATCAGAAAGTATAGGAATTCTGATGCATCAGCTACTGTCCAATAACTGGTCAGAATATAGAATGGCTCCCGAAACTAGCTGCAAGCATCATGCAAGTTTTCATCTCCTTAGATGACTTTTCCTGATAATTTTGGGGCTGGGTATTTATCATGGGCCAAGGGATTCCAAATATCCATTCCCAGGAGCAACAGAACCTGTATTTCAAGCACTTGGGTCTGACCCAAGAAACAATATTTACTGTTTCAGATCCTGAAATACTGCTAGCAACAGCATATTGCCTTCCATGGCAGTTTTTACTGGTCTAAATGTCCTAGCAAACAGCATAGAGCAGCACAATATTTAGAAGAATCATTAGTTATACAACCTGAAAAGTAATATCATCATCTGAAATCAATCTTAATGCTGCGGTTTCTTGATGAAATATATAAATAGGGTTGAAATGCAAGTTTGCCATGGGTGTCAACTTGCAGTCCATTTTACCACTCCCACTAACTGATTTCATCTCTAATTTACATACTGTACAAAGAGAAAACGCTTAAGATACAGACACATATATAACTGGAAATATACAATGACAATTAGTTCCAAACTTCCACTTGTGCAAACAGCTAATTATGCCTGCCTAAAACAAATAAATGGAATTAGAGATATTACATGGTTAACTGATCAGGAAGCGTAGTAGGCTCGCCTAAAATCTTACCACCGACATCAGGAAAGGTTTCTTTGCCCGAAAGCGGTGTGACCTTACCATCAGCATCAACCTTAATTGGGTACCTGATTAAGTGTCCTTGCAGTGGAATTACCTCCTCCGCTGTGTATTTTGTCCAGTTCTCGTCAGCTATTTTATTCACACATCTTACACAATCCAAACCACTGGGAAACATAAAGCATGGATCCAACTTACTAAGATGCTCTGCCCACAGTGACATCCTGTATCCATATACCTACAGAAAAAGGGATCCATACAATAAGAACATGAACAATTTAAAAAATAACTTAAACATAACAGTCTTCACATCAGAAGTTTGCATTTCATGAAACTGTGAAGGAATAATGTATGTTTCTGAATGCTTTTGAACCACAGATATAGCACCATCTCCTCTTGAAACACTAAAAGTTACCAACAATCTTGAAATGATACTCTTTTGGCCTTTGCCACAAGATTTTTATAGCAGTGATTTCTCAAGCAGGAATCTAGCACATGGGCAACCCCAGCCAACATTGCTTATGAAGTGGACCTATGATGCAAAAAAGTAGAAAGCAAAAATCCAGTGCTCTTCTCTTGGCTCCAGATAACATGAAGAAAAAGAAAGGAAACATAGAGAAATGAAAGGAAATATAGAAATGCAAGAAACAATATCTGAGTTTCTGCTTAAGGTACGGTTGATACAGGAGTAAATAGTGATCATGGATGAAGGGGGTTAGTATTGGAGACAAGGTTTTGAAAATCGGCACCGGTGGCCGTTTCAGTCGACTGATGGCACGGTCTGGTACGATTCCGTACTGAATCAAACTAGTGCGAATCGACAGAGGGAGAACCAGAGGAGAAAAAGAGAGAGAGAGGAAAAGAGAGGGGAAAAAAAAGAGGGAGAGGGGTCCGTAGGAGAGGATGCCAGAGGGCCTTTGGCTGGCCGCCGTGGCCATTAAGCTGCGTAAATGCCACTTGCGGCTCCACGGTGTGAAACAGGGACGATCGTCCCTATTTCACGGGCTTTTTTTAAAAAAGTCCGATAACAATGAAGCCGGCAATGGGTTTGCCGGCTTCACTATTTCTAAATTTTTTTTAAAAAAGTTTGAAATAGTGAAGCCGGCAAATCGAGTGCTGATTTCACTATTTTTAAACTTCTTTTTAAAAAAATCCTAAAACAATGAAGCCAGCAAACCAAGTGCCAGCTTCACTGTTCGTCTTTTCCTTTTAAAAACGGCCTCCGCCTACCGCTTCCGTGCCTCCGCCCGTGCCGCTTCCACCGTCCGGTGGCCACGGCGGCCACCTAAAGACCTCCGATGGTCTCTCCGCCATTCCGTCCTCCCATCTCCGGTGGTCTCCCCCTCTCTCTCTCCCTCTTTCTTGCTCGTTGTGGCAACCCCATTGGGCGAACCGAGCTGCGGCAGCTTTCGCCACCCTTCGACGGCCACAAAGGGCCATTGTCGGCTTCCGTAGAGGGCCATCAGCCTCTCCCTCTCCTTCTCTCTCTCCCCCTCTGTTTTCCTCTCTTTCTTCTCCGGCACTGGCGTGTGCCGTTTTCTCCGTCGGAACCGTCCCGGTTCCTTGCCGGTGCGGTTCGGCACGCCCCGAACCATCCAGTTCGGGATGGTTCTGAAAACCTTGATTGGAGATTTGGAGGACTTGTTTTATTGTTTATTTCACAGATCTAAATGACAATCCTACTTATATTACAACTTGTCTTTGCAAAATTCTTTGATGTATGATAATTGGATGACCATCAGAATTGTACCAAATTGTTCCTTGGGTGGGGTTTGCATTTGTTGATACAAATTATGAAGAATATTTGCATCAGGAACTCGAACTGCGTTCTTGCATCTGTTAACTGTCCATAAAGAATAATATTCACCTGAAGCCAAAGCCCAGGAAAAAAACAAAAGGGTGTGGCAATGATGTCAATTTTCTCACAATTTTATCTTCTTTGGAGTTCATTGGCATTGGGGCACCTAACTCCCTATGTTCATGTACAGAGTAATATGGTTCACCTCCAGTGAAGTTTCTTTGTGAGCAACAATTATGAGAAAGATCAATAGTGTAATGTGCATAAATGTTGGTTGAAAAAGACTTCATTTGGCCAATGTGGAAGAACGAATAAAAATGCATCTATTTTTTGTTATAGACTCAATAGCATGGAATCAATTCCTCGAGGTTTTCTAAAGGAGTTTCATGAAAAATTATTGCACCAATCTGATGAAAGTGGGTAGTGCATCTGCAAACTTACTGGCATAGCACTTCCAACAAGCTCACTTAAAGGGGTCCTTCAAAAGATTTTTAAGACAAAGTCAAAGTTTTATCAACTATAGGAATTTTTTTGAGCAAAATGGTGGCAAGCCACCCATATTTCATTGATAAGTAAAATGAGAAGAAGCAAAATACAATGAACAGACAAGAAGAGAAAAGAAAGAAGAAAAAAAGGAACAAGAAAGACATGGCAGAGGAGTACAACTGGCACAAAACATCTTGGCATGGTAGTGGAAGCCCGACCCACAACAAAGCAAATGGCCCAAATCCAGATGGCCTCTTTCCCAGTCAATTTGCAAGGCTGGCTGAACCAAGCCTAACACTAGCCAATCCATTAATTCAAACAATAGAATCTTCTGTTGGTTTGCACACACCTGAACTCCCCATAACAAACCCTGGATATCAGAGATAGTCCTCCATGTGCTCCAAGGGACAACTGACTCCTAAAGATATCACTCTGCCACTGCCTATCTCCCTCACCTACATTGTATGGGTGCCAATATTGCCTGCCAAGAAAGGGAAAGAAGGGACAAGAGAGAGGAAATGAGATAAAGGAAGAGGAAGGAATAGAAAGAAAGAGGAAGGAAAGAAAGGAGAAGGGAAAAACTCCTGGGGTTGGGCATGCGAAACTACAAGAGAACTCCTTTCTTAAAAGGGACGTGCACAGCATATGAAAACTTCTCTGTATATAAGCATACACAGACATAAATACATATAATTGGATCATAAATTTGATGGTCTATCAACTTGACAACCCTATGTTAATGATTTACAGAACCAGAAATGACTAAAAACCAAAGTGTTCTGAAGTCTCCTACTTGTGCATAGAGTTGGCACAAAAATGGAAGACCTAGCAATGCTAGTTTTATTAACGGCCAATTTGGATGGTTGTGCAGCTTATCCATTGGACAAGCCCCATTTAAAACTGAGTTTGTCATAAATAGGGATAGACATGGAAATAAGAAGAGATGTTTCCATCAGATGGAAACTCTTTGGAGTGTATCATCCCAGAAAATCGGGATCATGCATTCCAATCACAAGGTGATTTATGGTATCCCAAGGTTTCTCAATACTTTGGACTAAGACTTTCCTTAATTGCAAGAAATACTCTTCTTTATTATGATTATTTTTTTGATAGACAGAAATACCTTTCTTTCACCGATCGCTTCTTATCACCACAAACCATAAAAGGAATATTTCATGTACAACTTGTGCAGGCATTCAAATAGGTGCTAAAGTGTATATAGGCATTTAAATTGAAAATTTACGTCATTGGCCATGATATATGCATTTTGAGACACATAGAAATCAAAATTTAATAGGCTCGGATTGTTCTCAACTATAAATGTGGGTACAATGTTTTCTCATAACATAAAAATATTAGCTTTGCATTCACATGATGCATAAATAGAAGATATTTTTAACCGATAAATTTTTATTTCCATGCATGTTTGCTGTTGCAAATCATGGTCAATTATCTCAATCTTCAATGGTTAAGGCCCATCATCAATTTACTATCCACTATCTCTAAAGTCAAATAGTTAATAGAAAGTCATGGTCAGCGAACCATCCGAAACCGCTCGGTTTCGGGCACGCCAAATCATACCAGTAATGGACTGGGACAATTCCAGCCTTCAAAATGAGACATAGCAAGGACTGCAGAGAGGGCGAGAAGGAGAGAAGGAGAGAGAGAGAGAGAGAGGAGGAGGGAGAGACGGCCTCTGGAGGCTACCGAAGGGCCATCAAGGCCACCATTACCGCTGCCGAGGCGGTGGATGTCTGAATCAATCATAATAGGGGCTTCAACCTCTGTTTTATTTTTTATTTTGGTTCTATCAAGCGAAGTTGGCAACACCATTGTCGACTCCATCGAAAAATTGCCAAAAAAAAAAAAAAACAACAACAAGTCAGCATCTGTGTTTCCTATTTCGTTCGATAAAACAAAAATAAAAAATGACATAGGGGCTGAAGCCCCTGTTTCAATCGATCTGGACATCCACCACCTCCACAGGGCAACAGTGACCTCGACGGCCCTCTAATGGGCTCCAAGGCCATCTCTCCCCCGTCCTCCTCTCCCCTCTTTGTTGTGTTGGTCTGGGCTGGCAAAGAATGGCATGGGGGCGTACTGAACCGTGCACTAGCCGAACCAATACGGGCTCTAGTATTGGCACAGCCAACCTTGGTATACACTTTAACCTAGTGTCGAGGTAATTGCTCATAACATTGATCAACATGGAGGTTTTTCATATATTTTCTTGGAATTACTATAATTATGTATCATTAAGCTATTTTCTTTTTTATGATCATGTTATTGGATCCATACGAGTCCAAACCTGTGTTCTATATGACTGGTTGCTTGTTAGGAGGTAATACAATCTCTTTTGGCCCCAGTCAGTCACTCAAACTATTGTTTAATAAGATATAAGAATGATATCTAGATGATGCATGGTTTTTCTAAGACTTTCCTCCTAAGTATTTTTGAATTTCAGAGAGGGATGGAGCTTTCTCTCTCCTATCTATTTAATAGATATAGAGATGATACTGCACTTTTAGTTGAAGCCGTACAACATCCTCTACCTCTCTTCTCCATGTTCTCTCTCTCGCCCCTCTCTCTCTCATTGCTTCTCTTCTTCTCTATTATTCTTTTTTATTTCCTATTCTTCTTCTCACTGTTTTGATATTGTAACAAGGTATCAAAGCAACGTCAGGGCTGTTGTTTTCCTGCTGCGTGGTTCAAGAGTCGTGGGAAAAACATAGTATCATGGAAGTACCTTGATCATGCTGTTATGATTTCCTCTTAATGTGGAATCATGGGCATCCCATCTGTTGTCTATTGACCATAGCTCTGTACCATATAAAGCATGTGATGCCATGGAAGAGGACTGTTTGATGCTGATTATGACCAGATAAGTATTGATTTTAAGTGAAGAGTAATTGCATGATCAAGATGCAGTACCAGGACCAATTTTGGTAAATAACTCTTATCATGTTCAAAATCAGTGAATTCTGTACTTGCTTCCCTGTAATGCAGAAATCAAATGTTCTTATTTGATTGTTGATTTGTGACAGTTTGCATATTCTCCTTGTCCCCGATGTGCTTCTGCTCATTCCTAGTTGTGCTTAAAATGGTGATTTATACTCATTCTAACTATTTGCTGTTATCTAGTATCTTGGTTACGGTAGGAGGAGGAAGTGTTGTTAAGGCTGGGATTTCCATGGGTGATATATATGGTGCACAAATGACATTAATCAACCTGTCTGGGGCTAAGAATTATTTATAGTAGGCAAAAGTTGTAGAAGTTTTCTTGAAGGAAAAATGACAACATGATCATCCATTGAAAATCCTCCATTAAGTAATGATAAAAAATGATAGAACCTTGTTACGGAACAACATGGAACATAGCATGAGTAGTAATTTGATGTCCTGCAGCACAACAAAGGAAATATGGGAAACTACAAGAAAAATGTATTCGCTCGAATCTATGAGATATATGAATAGATTTTTCAGGTTCAGTGAGGAAATAAATCACTGAGTGAATACCATAGTCAATTGAGAGGACTTTGGGAGGAGTTAAATTTGCATAAACCCTCTCACAAATGACATTCAAAAACAAGGACAACAAAGAGGATTCCAGAGTTGCTAAATATGTATCTAGGCTTAGCTCTAATTATAAGCATTTAAAGGGTCAATTCATGAGCACTATTAAGCTTCTTTCTTTGGATAGCATGTATGCTTGTCTTCAGTGGGTATCTATCTCATCCTCTACTCAGCGCATGGCTGAAAAATCTTCATATCTCTATTGGTGGATATACAGAAGTTCAAGGAGACAGTAAAATAGATCTTAAATTTTAAACTATTTAAGGGTCAATGTCGAAATTTTAAGGATTAATAATGGGGAAGAATATGTCTAAATTTTCAATGAGTTTTATCTTATCTTCAGGATCAAGGAATTCTTTTGCAGACATCTTGCATTTATCCATCTCAACATAATGGAGTTCCTGAAAGGAAGAACCAACATCTTTTGGAGGTATCTCATGCTCTTTTATTTAAAGGGAATATTCCAAAATCTTATTGGAGTGCTGCTGTGTTAACTGCACCTTATTACTAACAGAGTCCCTTCATCTTTGCTAGGCAATAAAAGTCCCATTCAAGTGGTTGTATCCTCAAGAACTTATCTTTTCAATAATTTCTCATGTCTTTGGCTGTATTTGCTTTGTACACAATCTAAGTCCATCTAAGGGAAAGCTAAATTCTGGATCCTTTAAGTGTATTTTTCTAGGTTATTCGCATTCACAAAAAGGATGTAGGTGTTATGATCCTTAAGAAAGGTATATTTTGATGGCCCAGTCCATTGGACTAGCCCATCACTGAGTCAACCCATGTCCCACCCAAAAAGGGGAAAAAACATAGAAAAAGCTAAAAGAAGACTCCTCTCTGATTGATTCCAGGAGCCGGAGTCCTAGGGAAACTAGGATTCTAAGGCTCTCTATAAATAGCACCCTATCCCTCCTATGATCCTCCACCGGTGATCATCGCACCTTGTCCTTTCTCTTTCTCTAGTTTAAGATCATGGCTTTCTATTAGTGTGCCCATTGGAAATTGAAGCGGAAGACACCCGCTGGAGCCAAGGTAAGGCCTCGATCTCACCTTCTCTCTCTCTTTACCCTTTTCTCGTGACCTTTAGCATCGTTGCTGGCCACAATTTCACTGGAAAACCATGAAGAAATAAATCTCTTATTTTGGCCAAACTTTCTCTCTCTTTCCGGCTATTGGCGTCGCCATCCCTTGAAGCTGAACCCCTGTCGAGTACCCCCACCTCCCTACCACTCACCATAGCGGAGCCATGACCACCAATGATCGGCCAACAGCCAAAAACGAAGAAGCCCGATTCCCCTTTTTTTTTATTCTTATTCCCATGATTTTCTCGATGCTGATCACCACTGTTGGCCATCCACCGCTGCCCACTGCCGACCATGCGTCCTCTAACTGCACCATCAGACCTCTAGCTCCACCATTGGATCAAGACCACGACACCCATCCTTCCTCCCCTGTTCAGCCAAAGAAGAAAAAAATGAAGAAAAGAAATAAAAGAAAAAGAAAAGAGAGAGAGTTGTCTCTCTCTCCTTCTCTCTAGGATTTCTCTCTCTACTCTCTCTTTCTCTCTCTATCTATCCATGGACCTCGATAGAGGTACTCCTCTACTATGAACCTAAGATGATCTTTCCAAAGAGGCCGGAAATCACTTTGATATCCATGTAATATGTCAATCCCTCCCGACCCTTATCGGATACATCTGGAATCTAGTCATCATTCACCTTATTGAATTACCTAAATCATAATTGACCATGGCCAGTTGAGTACACCTTGTTCAGACCAATTTGGTTAGTTGGGCATTGTTGCTGAGTCGACTCTATCCTTCCTCCAACCTGGATTGCCTAATTTTATGCCATCTCAGTTCTCTTGGTTTTCGCATTGTTGATAATGGATTTTACTTGCTTTGAAGAGGTTCAGGTGCTTCACATAGTTGAACTTGAAGGATTTAAGACGAAAGAGGTAAGTAACCCTAATACTCATTACTTATTTTCGAATTACCAGATGCTTTTAATGCTTAAGACTTAACGAAATATCAAAAGAAATATTTGACATTGATGATTCTGTGTTTTCTTAAATTAAGAATCAAGCATACAATATTATACAAATCATGTATTGTCATGAAAAGTATGGTTCTATGGATATTCTAATATTAACGGCTTGTTTATAAACTATGAACTCCATATTTATAAAAATCTATATGATTGTTATGAAAACACTGATTTCATGATTTTTCACTTTATGGATTATGAATTCTGTAAAGTTGTCAAATATCTTTCAACTTATTTATTTATGATGTAAGAACACATATTTTAAGAAAATATGATTTAAGAAGTATGATTATGGGCTCTTAGATAGCTATGTACAGGCCTGCCAGTGGGTTATGGTAGTTGGCATGCGGCTCTGCCAATAGATTTTCATAGCTTGGCATATAGTCCTTGCCAGCAGGTTATAGTAGTTGGTATACAGTCCTTGCCAGTAGGTTATAGCAAGATTTTAAATCTTATGGGATAAAGGTGTTCCGGTTTCTTCATAGAACGGGATGTCCTGCTATCCCGTTCCATTCCGACAGTAGTCTCGATCAAGCATCCCAGTGGATATCCTCCATTTTTCTCTCCTTCTTCTTTCCTTTTTTTTTTTTGTTTTCTTTCTTTCTTGTCTTTCTTTCATCTATTTTCCTTTTTTTCCTTTCCTTTTTTTCCATTTTTTTCTTCTTTCATTTCATTTTTCCTTTTTCTTCATCTTCCTTCATTTTCTTTTTTCCTCTTTCTTCTGCTTTCCCTGCAAAGATGGGTTCAGAGTCCTGAGCCCATCCCGATCCTATTTTCTCATACGAATGGGATAGGATGGTTGGGACATCCCCTATCTCACTGGGACATAAAACCTTAGTTATAGTAGTTGGTGTTGGAATATCGTTACATTTGGAAAGCATGACAATTTCTCCCTTGGATATTTGGAAGCATGACAATTTCTCCATTGAATATTTGGAAAGCATGACAATTCTTAATAGGAAAGTATATCAATTTCTCCATCATCCTTGATTTTGTATCATTTGAATTTCTTCTTTATTTGTTTCCCACAATCATGGGATTGTATCTTTTCTTTATTTGTTTCCCACAATCATGAGATTTTGGTGGGATTGTATCTTTTCTTTATTTATTTCCACAATCATGAGATTTTGGTGGATCTTAGTGTATTATATATATTTGTAAATAATGCAATAGATAAACAAGCTTCACCATTTACCATTTAACATGGTATCAGAGCTTGGGGAGAGAATCCTAGCCATCCTAATCTCTCCAGCAGTGCACTATCCCACTGTCTCTCTCCACCAAAATCCAGCCTCCCCTGAGCATTACCCAGTCCTTTCCCATGTGTGGGTCCTCCTTCGTGACTCGTTTTCCACATGAACAATAACTTTTCAATTCTTTTACGCATGTCTCTCTTCGATTTGGAGCCTTTTTTTGTTGCTGTTGCTGTTCCTTGAAGTATTCGTAAATTTTCCTTCAATCCAAGTCAATATGTTGGCATCTTTGAACCCATCTTCTTGGACAAAATCAGGTATTTTCACTTCTGCTTTTTTTGTTTCATCCTTGGTCACCACAGAACAACTGTTTGATCCCAATTATCTATCCTGGGCTGCTGCTATTCAATTATGGTTTAAAGGTCAAGGATATGAAGACCACTTGATTAAGAAAGCTGCAGATGTTCCTGCTACTGACCAGCCCACTTGGCAAAAGATTGATGCTCAACTGTGTAGTCTCTTATGGTCTACTATTGACTGTAAACTTTTTCTATATCCGTCCTTATCAGACTTGCTATGATCCATGAAAAAAGGCTAAAGCCTTATACACTAATGATATTCCACACTTTTATACTGTTATTTCTGACATATTACATCTCCAAAAACTTGACCAGGATATGCCTACGGCCTACCTATATAGGCCAGATTCAAATTGCAAAACAAGAGCTTGCTGAACTGTTGCCTATCACTGTTGATACTGAAGCACAGGAGCAACAATGTGATAAGCTCTTTATGGTTCTCTCCTTGGCTGGACTACCTCCCGATCTTGTATCTGTCCGTGATCAAATTCTGGCTAGCCCTATAGTACCCTTTATGGAAGATGTCTTTGCATGTCTGCTGCGCATTTCCTCTCTATCTGTTCCTGACTCTAATGCTTCTCCCACTGACTCTTCTGTTCTTGTCTCACAATCTTTTGATCAGAACAGTTGTGGTGGAAGCAATGGCGCGGAGGTAACCGTCAGCGACCATAATGCACTTAATGTCATAAGATTGGCCATACTCAAGATCGTTGTTTTAAGTTGAATGGCCACCCATCTTGTACTGCGAATGTTGCCCAAGCCGATTCTACCGCCATTGTGTCACTTTTAAAGAATACACCACCTTAAATTATTTCCATTCCTACTGCTAAGTATGATGTGCATCTTTAGTATCAAGCCATCAAGCAGTCTACTGTTGTCTCTGCTGCTCACACTGGTAATTCAGTTGCTTATCTCACTCATTCCTCCTCATTTGGACCGTGGGTTCTTGATTCTGATGTCTCTGATCATATTTCTGATAATAAATACTTTTCTTCAATATTACTAGTTCTTCTTCTCTTCCTATGGTTACCTTGGCTAATGCTCTAAAACCTTAGCTAAGGATGTTGGTTAGGCTAGATCTCTTCCCTTTTTACCTCGGATTCTGTACTCTATATCCCATAGTGTCTCTTTAATCTTATATCTATCAGCAAATTAACATATTCCCTTAATTGTTCAGTCACATTTAGTAATAACTCCATTCTTATGCAGGACCAAGGTACGAGACAGATGATTGGCACCGGATGTGAGTCATAGGGGCTTACCACCTCACATTACCTACATCACCAGTAGTCTGCGCTTCTAATGCACCATCGTCTCTTGTCCATAGTCGTTTGGGCATCCTAGTCTTTCGAAGCTTTAGAAGATGGTTCCCCATCTCTCCTCTCTATCATCACTAGAATATAAGTCATGTCAGCTTGAAAAACAAGCACGTGCTTCGTTTTTAAAGTGTATCAATAATCGAGCTGCATCCCCATTTGATCTTATTCACACTAACGTATGGGTCCTAGTCGTGTCAGTTTTATTTGGATTTTCAGTACTTTGTGACATTTATTGATGATTACTCTCGTGGCGCTTGATTATTTTAATGAAAAATTATTCTGAGTTATTTTTAATATTTAAATCTTTTGTGTTGAAGTTCGTACTCAATTTGATGTTCCAATTCATACTTTACGTAGTGATAATGCACAAAAATATTTTTCTGTCTCTTTCAATAGCTTCATGCAAGGTTTTAAATCCCATGGGACGAGGCTGTCCTGATTTTTTCATGGAATGGAATGCATCGCCACCCCATCCCATCCTGACACTTAGGACAGAGGATGTCCCAAGACGTCCCGATTAGGATGCTCGAATGCCAACAGGACGGCTTATCCCAACACATGGATGGTACCCCATCCCGATATCCCATGAGACGTCCTGTTGGGATCTGAATCTTTGGCTTCATGTCTTCACATAACATCCTTCATGAATCTTCATGTACTCATTCTTCTTAGCAAAATGGAGTTGCTGAACATAATAACGTCATCTAATTGAGACTGCTCGTACATTACTCTAACATAATAATGTTCCTCTCCATTTCTGGGGGATGCTGTGCTTACTGCCTGTTATTGATTAACAGAATGCTTTCATCAATTTTACAGAATCAGATTCCACATTCCATTATGTTTCCTACTTATTCTCTTTATCCTCTTCCCTTTTATATGTTTGGCTGTACTTGTTTTGTTCGTAATCCAACCCCTAGACAGGATAAACTTTATGCCAATTCTCTCAAATGTGTCTTTTTAGCTGCTCTCATCTTAAAAAAGGATATCGATATTAATCTCCAGACACAAATCGTTACATCACCTCTATAGATGTGACTTTCCATGAGAACACGTCCTTTTTTTACATCTCCTTCTGAGCATTCCATCATATTGAGGTTCTTCTTGTTCCCTACATTAGCCCTCCTGAGGACACTCCAGCTTGCCCACTTCAAGTTTATCATCGTCGTCCACGTTCTGACCCTCATGCAGGCCCGATTAATATTCCTACTAACTCACCCTCTCTCCAATGCCTGTGCCTACCACAGACCTACCTCTGGTAGATAGTCCTCCCATTGCTATTCGAAAAGGTATTCGCTCCACTCGTAATCCTTATCCTATTTATAGCTTTTTGAGTGATCATCATCTGTCTTCACCCTATTATGTTTTTGTATCCTCCTTGTCTTCCATTTTTGTCCCTAAAACTACCAGCGAGGCACTGGCTCATCCAGGGTGGCGGCAGGCAATGGTTGATAAGATGGCGGCTTTGCATTCTAGTGGCACTTGGGAGCTGGTCCCCTTACCACCTGGTAAATCCACTGTTGGTTGTCGTTGGGTTTATACGGTGAAGTTGATCCTGATGGAAAGGTTGATTGACTCAAGGCATGGCTGGTTGCCAAGGGCTATATCCAGATTTTGGCTTGGATTATGGTGACACTCTCACCAATGGCCAAGATTGCCTGTGTTCATCTTCTTCTCTCCATGGCTGGCATAAGACATTGGCCCCTTTTCAATTAGATATTAAAAATACTTTTCTCCATGGAGAGCTTGTCGAAGAGGTGTATATAGGGCAACCACCTGGCTTTGTTGCTTAGGGAGTTTGGCTTGGTTTATCGCCTTCGTCGTTCTTTTTTATGGCTTGAAGCAATCTCCACAGGCTTGGTTTGGGAAGATTTAGCACAGTCATTCAATAGTTTGGTATGGTTCGCAGT
Source organism: Elaeis guineensis (assembly GCF_000442705.2). Classification (NCBI taxonomy): domain Eukaryota; kingdom Viridiplantae; phylum Streptophyta; class Magnoliopsida; order Arecales; family Arecaceae; genus Elaeis; species Elaeis guineensis. The sequence continues at coordinate 12,251,370 of NC_026003.2, read as the reverse complement.
GAGGTGGATCATTTTATTTTCTTTCGCCATTTCTCATAGCGTCAGTGCATATACTTGGTTGTCTATGTGGATGATATAGTTATCATAGGCAGTGATCAGGATGGAATCTATCAACTAAAGCAACACCTCTTTCATCATTTTCAGACCAAGGATTTGGGTCGTCTGAAATACTTTGTGTGTATTGAGGTGGCTGAGTCTACTAATGGTATTGCAATCTCACAGAGGAAGTATGCACTAGACCTACTGGAAGAATCTGGCATAATAGATTGCTGACCTATTGATACACCCATGGATCCAATGTCAAACTTCTATCTGGATAGGGGGAGCCACTATCAGACCTTGGACGGTATCGAAGGCTTGTTGGAAAACTGAATTATCTCACTATCACTCGACCAGATATCTCTTTTGCTGTAAGTGTTGTTAGTCAGTTCCTACAAGCTTCATATAATAGTCACTGGGATGTCGTGATTCACATTCTAGATATATTAAAAGAGCACCAGGCCAAGGATTCTTATATGAAGACAAAGGGCATACCCAGGTGATTGGTTTTATAGATGCAGATTGGGCAGGGTCTCCCTCTGATAGGCAATCAACATCAGGATACAATGTTTTCATTGGAGGCAATCTAGTATCCTGAAAAAGTAAGAAATAAGATGTTGTAGCCAAATCAAGTGCAGAAGCAGAATATCAAGCTATGGCATTGGCCACATGTGAACTCGTATGGCTGAAGCAACTACTCCTGAAATTAAAGTTTGGTGAAGTCAAACAGATGCAGCTGATATGTGATAATCGAGCAACCATGCATAATGCTTCCAATCCAGTTTTTCATGAGAGGACCAAACACATAGAAGTCGTCTGTTGCTTTACTAGAGAAAAGATTCTTTTAGGAAGCATTACTACTAGTTTCATTAACTCAAATGACCAACTAGCAAATATATTCACTAAATCTCTTAGAGGTCCTCGAATCAGCCACATATGTAACAAGCTAGTGCATATGACATATATGCTCCAGCTTAGGAGTGTTGGAATATTGTTATATTTGGAAAGCATGACAATTCCTCCACTGGATATTTGGAAAGCATAACAATTCCTCCATTGAATATTTGGAAAGCATGACAATTCCTGCACAGGAAAGTATATCAATTTCTCCATCATCCTTGATTTTGTATCATTTGAATTTTTTCTTTATTTGTTTTCCACAATAATGGGATTGTATCTTTTCTTTATTTGTTTCCCACGATCATGAGATTTTGGTGGGATTGTATCTTTTCTTTATTTGTTTCCACAATCATGAGATTTTGGTGGATCTTGGTGTATTATATATATTTGTAAATAATGCAATAGATGAACAAGCTTCACCATTTACCATTTAACAGTTGGCATGATATTGATTACGACCGTGTTATGGGTATAAGGTGACCTTAGCATTTAGCCTGAGAGAATTATTAAGAATCATGATGTGGCAAAATGATAGATGATTTATGACTTTATTTATAAAATCAACGTGATTTATGATTTTGCATTGAAAGCCTTATTTATATAATTTGCATGATTTAAGCATATGCAAGAGCATGGTTGATTCATATATGATTATATTGTTATCGTAAAATATTTTATTTTCTAAAGATAATCATCTTCTTTAAATGATTTATTGATGCATGTACAAACTTATGCTTGATCCAGTAAGAAAGTATAGGTTTTACTTACTAAGCTAGTATAACTTATTTTCTTTTTATCTCTTTTTTCAATGGAGTAAGACTACTAGGAGCGATGGAGGATTCAGGCTTGGGGGTCTGTGCTAGCAAGCTTGAAAATTGTGTAGCTTGATTTAGTTTATTGGATGATTATAGATTTGTAGTTAACTATTTATGAATTTTGAAACATAAATTTGATATTTGATTTTGGATTTAGATGCTTTGAACTAGTCTTGGTTTTTACTTTAATTAATGATTTGAATTGAACATCGTTATTACATTTTATTTGTGATGCATCTTTTATTCTATTCAAGATAACGAATGTTGGCTTCGTGTTATCATGGGCTGTACCCCTCGGTAGTATGGCCGTGTTATATCCCAGATTGGGGCGTGATTTATATCTCTTTAGATGTGACCTTTTATGAAGATCTTTCATATTACTTGGAAGGATCATTATGGAGGATACTCATGAAAATAATGTTGGTACAATTTCTCCTCCTATACTTCACCTATTGATGAGCCATATAGTTTATCTCAGATAAGACAATTGTTTGCATTAGGAGGAAAAATGTATAAGGCATCCGAAGACAGTTCTTAACCAATTGACCAACTTATTTGGAGATCCAAGAATACGTATCAATTTTGCATCTCCTCCTGTCATTGGAAGTGATTTGCCTATTGCTCTTCAAAAACCAAACTGAACCTTCATCCCATTTGCAATTTTCTTTCATTGGATTCGCTTCGTCCTATATGCAAGTCTTTTGCTCTTCCAATCTCTTCCATATTTGCTCCTAAGAATTTTCAAGAAGTTCTCTCACATATTGATTGTAAAAAGACTATGATAGATGAGATGGAAGCACTACACAAAACATAACTTGGGATTTGGTGCCTTTACCTAAAGCAAAATAAAGACTTGGATATTGTTTCGTGTATATAATTAACAATAACCTGATGGTTCTATTAAGAGTTATAAAGCCTGGCTTGTACCAATGGCTATACCCAGACTTATATAGAGTAGATTACCTTGAAATCTTCTTCGAGCGGCAAAGCTCAACTCTGTTTGTGTTGTTATTTTAGTAGCTATTAATCTTGGTGGGTCCATGTTCAGGTTGATGTTAAGAACACTTTCTCACATAGAGACTACATGAAGAGCTTTATATGGACTCAGCCCAGGCATTCATCGACCTAAAGGTTCAGAACTTTTTTGACTGAAAAATCAATGGATGGTTTGAAATAATCTCCAAATACCTGGTTTGACAAATTCAATCATGCTCTATTGAATTCAGATTCAAAAGAGGTCAATATGATCACTCCCTCTTTGTTAAGAAGACTTCTTATGTTACGATTGTTCTTATTGTATATATTGACAATATTGTTCCCGCCGGGTGTGATAAAGCATTAAAGCTGATATTAATATTCTAAAGCAGTTCTTGCAGAAGATGTTTGAGATCAATGATTTGGGATATCTTCATAATTTTTTGGGAATTGAGGTTGTTCATTCTAAGAAATGGATAGTTATCTTAGAGGAAGCATGCCATATATCTCCCTGAAGACAGTGGATTTCATGGTTGCAAACCTGTGGAGACTCCTATGGAAGCCAGTTTAAAATTGTATGCTAAACGAGGGGAGATTCTACATGATCCAGAAATGTATCATCAACTACTAGGACAATTGATATATTTAACCATTACTAGACACGACATTAGTCATGCAGCTCTGTGGTTAGCTAGTTTATGTGTGGTCCTTATGCTCCTCATCTTGAAGCAATGTATTGGATTCTGAGATATCAAAAAATAACACCTGGTCAAGGAATACTATACAATACAAAAGGACATATGCAGGTATTCAGATGATGATTGAGCAGAATGTCCTCCTGAAAGGTTTACATCTTAATATTGTACCTTTTTTTTTTTGGTGGTGGGGGGGAGTGGTGTAGGGATTGGTTACATAGAAAAGCAAGAAAAATCAGCAAGGTCACTGTAGAAGAAGAGTATAGAGCTATTACTTTAGCTACATGTGAGTTGACATGGCTTTGTGCTTTATTAAGTGAAATTACAATTTATTCCTCTTATCCTATTCCCCTCCAATGTGGTAACCGAGATGCCATCTATATTGCAGCTAATCCAATTTTACATTAGAGGACTAAGCATATTCAAGTACATCCTTATTTTCTTCGAGGAAAAATTGCCAATAGAGGTTGTCATGCATCATGCTTGCTCTACTTCTCAACTCACAGAGTAGCTCACCAAGGATCTCTGCTGAGATAGTTGAAGAACATGGATGTCAAGCTAGGCATAATTGATATTTTCTGCTCCAGAATTTGGGGTAATGTCAGTAAACATGGAGTTTTTTTTTTTCCCCAAAATATATTTGCTTCATATCTACTGTAATTATGTCTTACTGGGCTTATTTTCTATGACAGTTCTTGTTATTGGGCCTTTTTTTGAGCCCACGTAAATCTAATCTTATGTTTTATATGACCAGTCACTTATTAGGGGCAGTACAATCTTTCTGCCATAATTAATGACTGACCCAATTTTTTCAGTAAAATCTGATATGCCATGGACTAGTTGAGTTCATAAAGCATCCTTCACACACCTCTCTTCTGTGTCTTCTCTCTCCTCCATCTCTCCACAGCTTCTCTTTTTCCTCTCTCTCATTCTTTCTTGTTTCTCATCTTCTTCTTGCTATTTTGACACCATGATAGTAACTGTTGCCGCTGAAATCTGGGACTTAGTTGGAAAGGCTGGAGTGGTGGCACATCCTCTTAGAAGAGAGACCTGCAAGATAAGTCCTGGCCGGAGTTGGCTCCGGCGAGGACCCTCCAATGCTTCAGTTAGAAATCAGGAGAAACAGATGAGTGCAGAGAGAACGTGTGTGCGTACCTTGGGGGTCCCCTAGAGGTTCTTTTGTAGATGAGGGTTAGAGAGCCATTTTGGATAGATTACATGGCCGATTTAGGTGCGATATGGTGGAATTTTCTGTCGGGATTTCTGAGATCAGGTGGTTACACCTGCCTTATCTAGTTCGGGACTAGCTAAATGTCGCGGACGCTTTTGAATTTGAAATGAGGGCGCATATTAGATTGAACTGGCTTCTTTGTTAGGCCTCGACATGGTCCGATGGGGATGGATGCCGAAGGAAGAAAGTGGCTGGAGCCAGCTGCGTTCAGTGAGACAGACCGGTGAGGGCCGAAGTATACCCGCAGTTGAAGTCGGTGATCGGCCAGTTTAGATGTCTAGTCGTTTGTAGATATTGGACAGATGTCGGATGTCAGCTGTCATAGAGACTGAGATAGGCTTGAGGCCAAAGTCAGGATGAGGTCGAAATTAGGATCGACTGATCCTAAGCATTCTACTTAGGAGGATCAGTAGGAATCAAGGATCATCAAGGGTTGAAACTAGGATCGGAAGGTCCCAAGTTATGCACTGAATAACTTCAGACGGTTCTTTTATGGTATAGGAGAAACACATATTCCTTCAAGATTGAACAATTCCATCCCTGACAGCGCCATGATATCGGCCTTACATATCACATCACTTGCCTTTCCATTAATCCATATCTTCGGCCTGGATGACAAATTTCCCCCAAACACATGCCCCTACTCTCGAGTTTGGTGCAGACGAAGGGAGTACATGAGTTCTGATTTGCCGAAGACATACTGTCCTTCCCATCGAAACGGTGCCTGTGGTCCTCGAATGGAACGAATGGTCATATCAGCGAGTAATCATGACCGAGAATGCACTTGGAAGTAAGGCTGAAGTTTTCGGACTGTAATGATGAGGGCAAAGATCAGCTTCTCCAACTTGGTACATTGGGTCTCTGCATCATGTAAGACTCGACTGATATAGTAGATCGGCCTTTGAACTTTGTCGTGCTTAATGGACCAACACTACACTTATAGCTGTTGGTGAGATTGCAGGTACAAGCAGAGTTCCTCATTAAGATTCAACTTGCTGAGGAGTGGTGCCAAAATAAGATATCTTTTCAATTCCTTGAAAGAGTGTTGGCATTCTTCAGTCCACTGAAAGTTCTTCGGCTGCTTTAGAGTCTGAAAGAATGGAAGGCAGCGCTTGACCGATCTTGAGACAAACCGGTTCAGTGCTGCCACTTGCCTGTGAGACGCTGAACCTCCTTAATATTCTTGGGTGAGCTCATCTCCTGTATGGCTTGAATCTTCTTAGGATTGGCTTCTATTCCCCGACTGGACATCATGAAGCCCAAGAACTAACTCGAAGTAACTTTGAAGGTGCACTTAGTCGTATTCAGCTTCATTTGATACTTCCTCAGGGTGGCAAAGGTTTCCTTAAGGTCTTCAATATGAATTCTAAAGGTCCTACTCTTGACAAGCATATCGTCCACATAGACTTCTATGTTCTGCCCAATCTGATCTTTGAAGATCTTATTCACAAGATGCTGATAGGTTGCACCTACATTTTTTAGGTCAAAGGGCATGAGACCCCGATTAGTAATAAAAGCTATTTTCCCTCATCTTTCGTGCCATTCGGATTTGATTGTATCTCGAAAATGCATCCATGAAGATGAGAAGTTCATGTCCTGAGGTTGCGTCCACCAGTTGGCTGGTGGAAGTAAGAGATAGCTGTCCTTCAGACATGCCTTATTGAGATCAGTAAAGTTAATGCAGATTCACCATTTGCCATTCACTTTTTTCACCAACAAAACCATGTTCGCGATCCAGCTTAGATAGATGAAGTCTACATCCAGTAGCTTGTCCACCCATTCGGCTATTGCTTTCTGCCATTCAAGTATAAAGCTTCTTTCTTCTATTTGATGGGCCGATGGTTCGAGTTGATGCTTAGCTAATGCGTCATTACCTCTGGATCGATGCCTAGCATGTCTGCTGAGGTCCAGACGAACACGTTCGTATTTTTCTGTAAAAAAAAAGATGAGACGTCATTTAGTTACCTGATCGAGTTTTGATCCGATTTGGACCGTGTGCTTGTTACCGTCATTGAGTGGATCATCTCCAAGTCCCCACTAGCTTCCCTCGCTCTTTGAATAGTTCATCTTAAGTGTCCAGTGCATCTACTAGGTAAGTCTCAGAAGGTCCCGCGCTATGAAGTGTGATGTTTGCACTTCGCGCTAAGGCCTGAT
>NC_026003.2:12195079-12244461 GCF_000442705.2 Elaeis guineensis | reverse complement strand
TTCATAGTTCATATCGCAGTATCCCATTACTAAACATCCACAACCCTATACAGGATTAAGTCCAATAATTAAAAAGGATATGAATACCATATTCAACGGTTTAAATTGATCCAATCATCTAATTTCTTTTGGTCAAGATCCCTTAGGATATGGGTGATTCAACAGAGATTGAAATGATTAAATCAATAATGCTTAACAAGAACTAAGGTGAACGTCAAAATGCCGTTCGACGATTACAGATCAATTCGATCAAGTAACTTCATCTAATCAAAATCATCAAATATGCAAGGATTCAATAGAGATCAATAAAAATCGGATTTTACGATGTTCAATGAAAACTTAGATGGTACATATATGCTGTTGAATTGACAAAGTGGTCAGAGTTATCTATCGGTCAACTTGGATTCAACTATAAGGTTCGAAATCCATAATGAATTCATAAATCAGGTGGACAGAGAAAGTCAAAGGAGAGAAATTAACGAGAAATAATCAGGATGATTAGGCAACATTGCCCGACATCTCAGTCGGTTTGAGAAAGATAATTTTATCAAATTACAACTGAACTAGTGTACATATGGTTCAATGAGAATTATAGAAAAACAAATCTAACAGAATCCCATTTGATCAGGGTGGGTGCCAGCATATGCCGACGATCATGGATCAAAACCCCTTCATCAGAATCAAACTCATCGACATAAAATTTTTTACTAGATCAATCTCAGAGATAAACTTTTAAAGAGAGAAATCCATGAAAGAAATAAACAATCTAGAGAAAAAAATTAGAAAGTAAAGAGAGAAAGTGGAGAGAGAAAACTAAGAGAGAAAAGGAAAGAGGAGAGAGAGAGGAAAGAGAGAAAAATCCTTTTTCTTTTTTTTCTTTTTCCTTTTTTTCCTTTTTTCTCTTTTTTCTTTTTCTTTTTTTTTCTTTTTTTTTCTTCTTTCCTCGTTCTTCTTCCTTCGTTTGGGTAGAATAGGAACCTATCGTTCCCTTTAATCTTGAAACAGGGGAGCTTCTCCCACAAGATGGCGGTGGCGGGGATGCAGGCCGAAGCAATGTGATGGGGAATCGATCAGCGATCAGAGATGATGACCGTCGTCGGGAAAAAATCAGAAAGCAAGCGGGAAATCAAAAAAATAGGGGATTTAATTAAGCCCCTATTTCAACAAAATCCAGCGATTGCCGGCCAGGGTCCCAACGCCCACAGATTGACGAAGAAGAGGAGAAAGATAGAGAGAGATCTTACCCTTTTTCCGATGAGCTATGGCCTGTGATTCCGATGAACTCCAAGAAAATCTCAAAAATAGGAAAGAAGGAATTGGGCTCTTTTCCGACGATGAACAGCGGCCAGAGTGATGGGGTTCCAAAGGCTTGGCTTCCTTTTTAAAGAGGGTCGGGGAGGAGTCCGAGCCCTCCCCGGCTTCCTTCTCTATCAGAAGACCACTCGAAAGAGGACTCCCACTTATGGGAGTCCAATTCCTTCATGCAGCATGTGCTGTCCTTTTTTTTGCTATCGCTTTGAGGTTGGTGCAGGGTATTACATTCTTCTCCCCTAAAAAGAAATTGTCTTCAAAATTTTTCTTACTTTACCTCAAAAAGATAGGGTTTCATAGTCCAAATCTCATCTTTTCAATATTCTAATTCTTGATATTTCATAAAGAAAAGATAATTCCTCAAGAGTTAATAGGAATCAGAACCATTCATTTCTCATAATCGAAATTAACATCTTAATTTCAAATAGTAATATCAGTTTTCTTGCCAAAATATCAATTACTAATGATTTAATCGATCTATCATAAGATCATAAACAAACTTGCTATACTCTCAATAGATGAACGCTATCGCTAAATATTCCAATTCTAAGATCAAAATCGATGGTCCACTTATCTAAAACTCAAGATGCTATTTTTTTTTTAAGCATAGTAGATAGGAGAGCTACTTATGGTAAATCATATAGTGACATCAAATTATCCAGAATCAAAATATTGTCCTTTCCATTAGTGATGAACTTTCTCTATAAGAGATATAAATCATATCTTTTATCATAAAGTCTTAACTTGAAGGAAAAATATTGTTGACTAGCTCAAAATAATCCAGATCACCATGCTTCCACTGCGCACTCTGATCTACACGATTAAAATTTCATCGGATGCAATAACTTTTAACAAAATATTACTTTGTATTGAAAAGATCCAAAATTTATCTTTCAAGTAGGTCAAAAGAAACTTTTTAAGTCTCGTCCCCGATATGCATCGAGCACATCTATCTAAATTAGTCTTTAAGTCAATTGACATTCAAAACCATCATATAAATTTACTATAATTCAATATGAATCGGATCTTAATTCTTGTATTAATTCAATGAGACAATTCCAAATCAAAATCTTGTAAATAAAATCAATAAGAAAATCTTCTGATGCTTCGCCAAGTTAGCACTTAAATCAAAATATATAGGTAGAACTGATACAATCATCTTTTCTAAAATTTCTTCTATTGAGATCTTGGACATCTATCAAAATACTTTCCATAACAATCATGCAAGTTTCTTAAAATCAAATCTCCATATAATGCCAGATTTTGTCGAGGATCTCAACAACAATATCAAAGAACTCCGGATCAATTCCTAAACCCAAAAATTTTGAATTGCAATTTCATAGGTATCCCAAAATCTCGAATAGATATAAATAGAATCTTTTATCTTGATCTAAATATAGCAATCAAAGATCTCTCATGCAACCTCAACAACAATAGCAGAAAATCTCTCGATCAACTTGGATATGTAATCCTTGAATTGAAGTCTCATATATATATCATATAATCTTCAATAGACATAAGCAATATCTATCATTTGGATCCAAAGATGGTAATCAAAGATTCAACCAAAATGAGCATTCAACTATCCATAATTAATTTTCTTCAATAAGAAATAAACTTCTTTGCAATATCCCAAACTGTATTATTGTTTCTACATATAAGCTTCAAATATGATCCACATTCCATTATAAACCTCAAAGAATATTTCAATCAAATATCATAAAAGATCTTCAACCAAAAATAATATTTTATCAATGAATCTTTATCTTGCTACTAAATAATTAACTTCAAAGTCTAGAGCAACATCTCAGTATTTTTCCATATCAAATTTGAACTTGCAATTCATTTAAACAAACGATGATCACATTAATATTCTCAATGCACAATAAAATTTTATAATCAACCCTCTCATCATTATTTTAGATCAAAATCTGATTAATCATAATATGATCCATCTGACAAATCATAACATGATCCATAAATTACCAATCATAAATCAAACTCGTGTCATAATCCCTTATGATCTTTCATACATAATCATAATATTTAACTAAAATCATAAAGATACGTCACACTACAATCATCAAAGATCTATACCACAATGTCTCTAGTGTCTACCCACTTATACTCGTCCTATGTCTGATTCTGTGTTATAACTTATCTACTTATGCTCTGATACCATATTAATTGTCACGCCTCCGACCCGAGATCGTGAGCCGGAGATCATGGCAACCGCCGCATACTCATAAAAAACTCTCCTCACGAGCATGCAAGGCATCTTATCATGCTATCATAAAACAACAGCGGAATAATTAGTCAATAATTTAAATCCAAAACTTAACAATCTAAATTTTAACTTTAATGTCTCAATAAATTCAACAATATTCAATAAATCTTGCATCAAATTCAATAAGACTTTCAATCTAAAATAAAAGTATCAAGATTTTGCTTCTAGTCACTCTTCCGCATATATCTCGTATCATCTTAATTTCTCAAGATCTGTAAAAATAGTAAAATAGGAGATAATGAGCGAAACAGCTCAATAAGCAATGATTACTTCAGCTAGATTAAATCAAACAATAAAGTAAATAGTCATTTATAGAAAATAAATATATAGAGTTCATTACTTTAAAATCAGTTTCAATTATGCAACATAATCACAATATAGTCCATGCCGGATTTTATTTTTTTTCAAAAATTCGAGTTTCTTTTAAGAATTCAATTTCTTTCATTCTCAAGTTCTTTTCATCAATTATGAGCTATGACTATATTTTTTCTATGGCAGGGTCATAACACCGCGTATCATCTTGCGGTGAGCTGCGAATCATCTGGCAGTAAAATCCTTCGAAACCGCTGGTCTGTTGGCGGTCTGTCGCTGGTCTCCTGACGATATAAATCTTCAAGACAAATCAATTGCCAACATATTTGCCCCCATTAACGGGGTCCTTTACATAAGTTGTCAATTCATATCATTCTTGAACCAAAATTCTTCATAAATCATATTTCTTATTCTAGTTCGACAGAAAAACACATAATCATGTAGTATCGAAATCAATCAATATAATGCATAACAAAACCAATGCATTAAATCATGCTTCATCATAACATTTCAAAATAAGATATTTCAATAACAAAATATCATTATCAAATTCATGCATCATTTCACAATTAATGTCAGAGAAACATATTATAATTTATCGATAAATCTAGAAAAAATGAAGCATTATTTACCTCATGCGCATTCCAACAAATCCACATATTTTTAAAATTTTTCTTCCAAACTCTTTGATTCACAGTTCATATCGCGGTATCCCATTACTAAACATCCACAACCCTATACAGAATTAAGTCCAATAATTAGAAAGGATACGAATACCATATTCAACAGTTTAAATTGGTCCAATCATCTAATTTCTTTTGGTCAAGATCTAATTAGGATATGGGTGATTCAACAGAGATCGAGAATGATTAAATCAATAGTGCTCAACAAGAATCGAGGTGCAGGTCAATAAGTCATTCAGTGATCATGGGTCAATTCGATAAAGTAACTTCATCTAATCAAAATCATCAAAAATGCAAGGATTCAATAGAGATCAATAAAGATCGGATTTTATGATGTTCAACAAAAACTTGGATGGTACATATATGCTGTTGAATCGACAAAGTAGTTCGGAGTCTATCTATCGGGTCAACTCGGATTCAACTACGAGGTTGGGAATCCATAATTGGGTTCATAAATCAAGTGGACAAAAAAAGTCAAAGGAGAGAAATTAACAAGAAATAATCAGGATGATTAGACAACATTGCCCGGCATCTCAATCGGTTTGAGAAAGATAATTCAAATTACAACTAAACTAGTGTACATATGGTTCAATGGGAATTATAGAAAAACAAATCTAACAGAATCCCATTTGGTTAGGGTGGGTGCCGGCATGCTGCCCGACGATCACGGATCAGAACTCCATCAGAATCAAACTCATCAACATAAAATTCTTTACTAGATCAATCCCAGAGAAATTTCTAGAGAGAGAAATCCATGAAAGAAATAAACAATCTAAAGAAAATTTTAGAGAAAGTAGAGAGAAGTGGAGAGAGAAAACTAGAGAGAAAAAGAGGGAAGAAAGGAGAGATGGAAGAGAGAACAATCCTTTTTCTTTCTTTTCTTTTCCCTTTTTTTCCTTTTTTCTTTTATCCCTTTTTCTTCTTTTTCTTTTTTTTCCTTTTCTCTTTCTTCCTCGTTCTTCTTCTTACTTCGTTTTGGGCAGAACAGGGAATCTATCGTTCCCCTTTAATCTTGAAACAAAGGAGCTTCCCCCAAGATGGCGGTGGCCGGGGATGCAAGCCGAAGCAATGTGGATGGGGGATTATCGATCGACGGTCAGTGGTGACGACCGTCATCGAGAAAAAATCGAGAAAAGCAAGCGAAAAATAAAAAAAAAAACAGGGGATTTGATCGATCCCCTATTTCAACAAAATCCGACGATTACCAATCGGAGTCCCAATGCCCACGGATTGAGGAAGAAGAGGAGAAAGAAAGAGATCTTACCCTTTTTTCGAAGAGCTATGGCTTGTGATTCCAGTGAACTCCATGAAAATCTCAAAAACAGGAAAGAAGAAATTTGGGCTCTTTTCCAATAATGAACGGCGGCTAGAGCGGTGGGGTTAAAAAGGAAGGCTTGGCTTCCTTTTTAAAGAGGGCCAAGGGAGGATTCCGAGCCCTCCCTGGCTTCCTTTTCCGTTGGAAGACCACTCAAAAGAGGACTCCTGTTGGGAGTCCAATTCCTTCATGCAACACATGCACAGCATGTGCTGTCCTTTTTTTTTTTTAACTGTCACTTTGAGATTGGTGTAGGATATTATCCACTCACATCATCATGCTATCAGACAGCAAGGAGCTCGCCAATCTACAACTAACCGCCTTCAACGAGGCCCCAATCACACTTTTGGGATTGAACCTAGACATGATACCATGAGAAAATTCCACCCAGGATGGTTGCCCCACTCGGATGAGATATCATTTGTACCATTGAGCAGCATTATCATCAAGGTGGAAAGCCGCCAAGGAAACTTTGTTTGCATTTTCTACCACCATGGCCTCAAAATATTGCCTTGCTTGGAACAACTAATTGGTAGGATCGCCGCCACTGAATTTTGGAAAATCCATATGCGCAGCTCTCCCTTGTAGGCCACCACATTGTTGGTCCGCCAGTGGCTCCTGTTGCTACCATGGCTGGCTATAAGGAGGGTGGTAAAAGCCACAAAAATTTCGTCCTGCATGCTGTCTTAAACGTCCGACAGGATTGTAGTGCTGCAACTCTTCAGGTGGAATCCTTTCAAGTCTATGGTGGGTTGGAATATTAGGTTATGCATCGGAGGTAAATCTTGGACGAAATTAGCCCCTTCCTGTTCAAGATCTATACCCGACTGGCCATCCCCATAGAGAAAAATAGTAGACCCCAAAGGTATAGTACAAGAGGCGGTATAAGTCCCAAAAGTCATAAGCAGCACAGAAACATAGTTGCAGGGTTGATGCAGTACAGATTGGTGCTGATCCGAATATTGATTGATCTCAAAAGTATGATTGGGGGCCTCCTTGAAGGTGGTCGGTTGTAAACTGATGAGCTGCCTACTGTCTGATAGTATGATGATATGAGTGAACCTCTCCAACAACCTTAATGGACAAATTAGGGTGGCAGGTTATTTGAGGTACCACCATAGCGGTTCCTCTCCCCATATGGGGGCCGAGCACTTGTGAGGAGTTCACCTCCCCTCCAGTAAACACTGGAGAGGATATGGTATCCTCAACTCGTTGGACCCTACTAATCCTGTTTCAGATTGAGATGAGAGGATTAAGGAAATCCAGCACCATGTCTTATATGGGAGCACTGGAGTGTGTTGATAGACGCTCTCCTCTTCTTCGACTGAAAATTTTTCCTTGCGAAGGGTCTCTTCGACACGGTGTATGGGCTCCATCAGGGTTTGTATCGCTTTCACCTGGTTGGCTTGGCTCGCCATAAAAACTCGAAACATCTTGAGCGACGCCTGCTCCGAGGATTGACCACCATGACAAGTTGCTTCCGTCGAATCCTCGATCATCATAAAGGATTCGATTGTACGTTCATCGATAAAGATCATCGCAGTTAGTATCCCGACAATAGAACCAATTTATTAAGATATTCCACTCCTAACAACGGCTTCTCCGCTTCGAGGGAGAGAAGTGCCTCCCATAACAGTGAAATAGAAAGGAAAGTTATGCTATTGCTGATATTTAATATAGAAAAATAAGAAATTACAACTCAAGATTCCCCCCTTAAAAGATGACTCCCCTTATTATAGCCTAATTATTTGATATCTAAGTTAGCTTAGGGCCCAAGTAGCTTAACTCCCAAGTAACTAAAGCCTAAAAAAAACGACATAAATATCTTATTCCCAAGTAACTAAAGCCTAAAAAAAAGAAGATAAATATCTTATTCCCAAGTAACTAAAGCCTAAAAAAAAGGAAAAAAATATTTTATTCGGATACTGTAGCTACAGTACCTGTGCTATAGACCCATGCTACAGTACCATCAGGTACTATATAGGTTGTAACAATATTCCCAACCAAAAAGGCATGAATGAAGCTGCATAGCAACCATCCAAAATCTATGAGCAATTAAGAAAGTATGATTCACATAAAACTAACACTACATTGAATCAACCCCCCCCCCCGGCCCCCGCCCAACAAAAAAAAAAGAAAAGGTCATCTTAAGTACATGAATTTCTCCTTTAATCCTAAAGCCATTTGACAAAAATAAGAATATTTCAGGATCTTAACAAATTCTCTATTATTCTCCATATTTTTCTTTATTGGGCATTTTCTGTTTCATGATCCTCAAGGGGAAAAAGTAACTAAATAAACTCCAACATTGTTCTGATTTTTCCATGATTTTCAAGGGCCCGACATTGTTATACCACTTTTTTTCTGCCATACTGCTGCAATAGCTAGATTCACAAATCACAATGAGCTTGAATAACAGAAAATAAAAAGGTTTTATTCATGTCAGTTATGCAATAATTACATAATATCAAATGGTGACTTTACATTGCTTAGGGTTTTCTTTTAAAAAAACATTAGAACATACCTGTTATCATTATGGACCCATCAACTGGACAAAGGAAATTCTCATCTTCAGTAAGTGTACTGTTGAACATTGCTGGTGTAGATGCCAATCTGCATGAAGAATTGACAGACATCAGTATGGCCTGCGTCTCATCTCTATTCTCCATTATATATTTTGAAGTATCAAGTGAGAAGACATTCATGCTTTTTAAGTGACAGATCAAGTAATAGATCACACATTTTCCTTAGAATCATACTTGATGATGCCAGAACTTACTTTGCCCTTTAGGAATGCAGACAGAACAGAAGCACCAGTTGATGATGAATATTTTTATCCTATGATGGCTAAAAGTAGGCATCTAAAGAATAATAAATAATGGAGAAGTAAGATAGTATTTCAACTCACCCATACTGAATAACATCCACTCCAGTACTAGCAATTCCATGAGAAACTGCATCCTGGAAGTTGACAATTAAACTTCAGTAATCAAACAATTATGTCACAAGAAGATTGAGTAGATTAAATTATGCTTAAAACACTATTAGTTTCTTAATGTTAAATACATTGAACAGTTGAATATGCCTACATAAGCGAGTTTTGCATCACAAAAAAATCTTTTCTTAATCTTTATATTTAATACTGTATAAAGTATAAACAAAATTGGGAAGAAACATATATGCAGCATACGAACTCCGGGAATTTCCCATGACTAAACTGTCTCTAAGAAATGGAATGTAGGCATAAACTAACCCAAAAGAAAAGGAGTTGAGAAAGACAAATAGCAGGACAAAAAAGGAAGAAACACAGATTTAACTGAGCACTCTATGAACAATTCGCAATGCTTCTTCAAAATAGCCAGTGAATTAAGTCACTGTATATTTGCATGAAACATAAGGTGTATATGGATGGCTTGCATGTCTTAGACTAATTGTAATTTTTGTATCTTAAGGAATAAATCTTTTAAACCTAAATATTCAAGCTGATATTATCTGCTAGAACTGAAGCAGGCCCAAAAGCCAAGTAAGAAAAAATCGGCCAATAACCTGTAATTTCTGAGCAGATATTCGCGAATCATGACCAACAGAGATTCTTAGGCGTTTTGATTCAGCTGGTTTCTTTTTTTCCAATAACCATGCAGCAAAAGAAGCAGCTATTGCTTTTGTGACAGGTTCAGTAAGATTTACAGGTTCCCCCTTGACACCAGCAACAGCAACACCTCGAATATCACTGTAAAAAAGAATAATAAAAAGATCATCTTAGCAAACTGAAGGCCAGAGATGAAATTTAACAAAGACAGAAATTGACATCTCTCTAATCAACTTGCTAGTAGACAATGCAACTTATGTATGGCAGAAAGAATAAACTATCTGCAGCTGCATCATGTATCTTTTGCATGAAAGTCACAGTGTCAGTCTTGTTGCTTGCTTAGGAAGTAAAAGAAGTTAGTTACAAGGGGATCTTACTTCACAATATTTCTTAGAGGAGAAAAAGGAAGAAAGTGAAGAGCTAAAATTTACTCTAAGATGCCTAAGATGTTTCCTGTCAAACCTGAGTCAAGTAAATCGATCATGCTAACTCTCCTATACGCTGACCACTTTCTTTACATATTGTGTGGATTTCTTGGTTAAATAAAACATTTTCAGAAGGGGAAAAAATTCTACAAGACATACTACCATTTATGCAATGCAGCTACATGAATAAAGAATTTGAATTGAGAAGAAACCATTTTATCATCTCAGATCTAATACTAGTGTTTATTATCAAGTTATCAACACTCAAGTTACTCAACCAACATAGCATTTTAAATACTTATCAAAAGATGTAAAAATCTAGAGAACAATATAGTACATTCAGGGGAAAAAACAATCTAGAGACAATGTAATTTCAATACATGTAACAAATAAATGTACTTATACAGCAAGGAAACACTGACACCTTGAAAATATATATTTTGAATTGGAAACCATCTTTTGGAAAATGCACTAACTTATCTACAATACCATGGCACTTTATTACTTGCCTAGCTCACACCATCTTGATGTGGCACAGGGTTACCACTTTTTCATAGTTCAGAGCAATTGGATAAAAGATAAAGTTAATTACTCCCATCCACCCTGCAGGGCCCAGATCCTCCTTTTGTCTCTGCTGGAAATATATAAGCAAACGGTTTGCAGATCATTGCTAGTAAAAATTGTCATTGTCTGATTCAACAGGACTAACTTAAAGCAAATGAAGACTGTGTTCCTAACAGTCACAAATTTCGACTTAAAACGCTTCAGTTGTACGGTTGGCATCTTGCAGGATGTGACATAATGATCTAATGAATGTACCTTCCATTTTGAAGCTTGAGAAAGTCGACTTTCTCGAAGGATGAAACAGCACTAGTACATTGAGCAGCTGCAAGAAAATTTATTAAAAGAAAAATTAACAAAATCAAGGCAAGTATGAGAAAGAGAAAACAAACACTGACGAACAAAAAATGCTTTATAAATAAAAATTGTGCTGCCAGAGACTTGCACAACAAAAAATCTCCATGATAATAACAAAAATGAAATGAATTAAACATATATTCAAAGACAACTAAATGCAAAATAGTTCATTAAAGCACACTGTTCTGAAGTTGGGAACTTAACATCACACTTGAGGTCAACCTGAATAGTGAGAGTCTAGAACAGACCATTGCAATGGATACTTGCTCGGTTCCCAAGATCAATCCTGTGTTTTGTCAAGGTATGCAACCACATGGCTGACTTGTCAGGCCATGCTAATCTGCATCCCTGCAAGAGATGTGCACTGCGCATACTAAGGGCACAAGAGCTACTGAGAAATCTGGTGTGTGATTGTCTATTCTGTTGACAATGCTGTGCCAGAAATACATTTTGAGTAGAATTCCCTGATTTTGCTGCATGAAATTTGGAATTTTATTAGATCTATATCTTGTGTTAGTTTAATCAAACATATAACATGAAATAAGTCATTATTACTGATGGATTGGACATTTAAGTTTTTCAGCCGCATTTTTTGATAATTACAGTGATTTTGCTATTAAAACTTTCAAAGCCAATAATGGTAAGGACAGCAATAGAAATAAATTTGATGAACTAACATATAGAAGGCTAATGACTCCTGCAATTAACACTAAAACAACTCCACCACCATTATGCCTGTTAATAATGTCACAAAACATCATACCGGGCAGTGTCTTACTCTATGATCAAACATCATTAAGTGGGTTGCCAGGATGAAAGAAAGGATCTGTTAATTTCCAACAATTTCATACATAGAGTCTAAAAATTTAGCAGCCAAAATCTCTGTCTCTCCTAGTTCATCCTTTTTTCCAATTAACTTCTTTCCTACAAGAAATATTACAAAGACTTTCTCTAAGGGCTTGAAATAAAAATTATACTTCCAAAAGATCTGCCATTTAAAAGTTAAGACCCAGCTACCCAACGTTGCCCCCCCAAAATAGAAGTAACTTAAGGCTACCTCCAGAAATGAAAGCTATATGACGATTGAATAAAGTTTATCTAGACCTTCAACCAACAAATTAATGAAAATCATATAAACCTAGTACATTGAGTTTAGCACTCCACTCATTGGTGATTTGAATTAGGTCATCCATTACTGCAAGATTTAAAAAGCCATGGAGTATTTTACTCCTTTCTTAGGGATAAATGGCTCAGTCCAACTCTTAATTCTCATAATGGAGCAGAAATTTCCATCCTAACAATCGTACTCTATTTACAACAAGACAAAAACTCAAATTTAAACTCCACTTCAAAACCATAACCTCTGTCATTGTTGGTCTGATAAAGTAGCATTCACGAGCAAAAGAACACTAAGGGTGCGTTTGGTTAGTCATTAAAAAAAAATACTTTTTTTGCTTTTTGATTTTTAAAAAGTAAAAATCAAAAAGTAATGTTTGGTAACACCATGAAAAGCAAAAAGCAAAAATTAAAAAAATCAAAATAATTATTTTATATGCAAAGTAAAAATTTTTTTGCTTTCCAAAACTTGCTTTTTTTGCTTCTGCACATCTAAAATGCCAAACCAAAAAGTAAAGAGCCCGAATCATTCTCCCTCATCGAGCTCTTCATCCTGCTGTCCCCAAACATTGTAACAACGTAGTTACCAAACATACTTTTTACTTTTTTGCTTTTACTCAATAGTAAAAATCAAAAAAAATAAAAAGTACTTTTTAAAAATCAAAAATCAAAAAGTGTAACCAAACGCACCCTAAACTTCCCCTAAGATAACTACTCAAATTAAAACTCCACAAGGAACCATAGCAACAGAACAATCACTTGATTGACTGATCAAAAGCATGTAAACCACCAAACTCAGGAAGAGCATCCTACATATCGTTCACATGCAAAGCAATTTCAACAAAGAACCCAGCGAATACAAATTTGTCGAATCTTTTGACAGTATAGAAACCGTTTCATCCCGAAATTCTATTATTAAATCCACCAACAAATCGGGCCCAAGAATTCGACTACCATCAAGAAGAGGCGATCGAACAATAGAAACCTGGCTTGGGCAGCCAAGGTTGGGAAAAATCTGAGGTTTTAAGTACGAACGGATCAGAATTACTCTTATACGATCTCCCTCCACAGTCATTTGATAGAGAAGAATTTGGAAATCCCTTAATCGAACTATAGAAATCCAGTTCATCAAAACCGGAATAGAAAGTGGGGAGACGAGAGAGAAACCTGCCATCATATCCGATCAGAGGTGGGGGAATCGATTGCTTCAGACCGACAAGACGAAGGAGAACGGCTAATGGGAAGGGTTTATAAAGAAGAACGGATACCGCAGGATCGAGTTGTTGTGGTAGCTGGAGCCACTCGGATGTAATATGTAGACTTGTTGGGGACTTGGACGAAATACATAACTGTTTCCGATCCTTCTGGGTTCGCCGCGGCCTTCGAGCGGCTTAAAGCTAAGGAGAAATTCTTGGAACACCGTATGCAGTATGCACGATCAAAGAAAATACACCGTCCTATCTGTTGAGCCATGATCATCATTTTTTTCATACATATTTAATATCAATAACTTTATTTTTTATTTAAAATTTTAAATTATAAAAATATTTTTTTTAAAAAAAATTATGGGATTCTGTACTGATATTATAACATACTGTATTGAAATTATTACTTTCTGCATAGGATATCATAATTTTTTTACAGAATATTATAAAAAAAATATATTTTCATCATTAAAAAATTTATAAAATTTTTAAATAATAAAAATACTTCTATAAAAATTATAATATTTTATGAAAAAATTATGATAGCAGAAAGTCATAATTTCAACACAGGATATCATAATTTTTTCAAAAGGAGATGAACAATTTTGTCATTCAAAATTTCAAATAAAAAAGTAGAACTGCAGGCATTAAATGCTTACTAAAAAGCAGTGACTATGTGACCTAATCAAATGGGGCCATGCATTTTTTCTACACTGTATACGGTGTACAAAGAATTTCCCTAAAGTTAATTGAGGGTGCAAATGGGTCGCGTTGATTGATCCGACCCATCCAACTTAGATCCAGTCTGATTCCAATCTATTTTAAAGGATTCATAGGATTAGATCAAATTCTACAATTAGACCCATTTCATTTTTTGAATTAAATCTGAATTTACAGAATTAAGATACAATCTGATTCGATATAAACATGGCATATACCATTAGGATCTGTATTTATTTTAATCTCTAAATTATGACTTAAGATTTGTATGGGCAATATCTTTTACATAAAGATAGATATAAAATTATTTATGTTGCGGGGTAATTTGTCATCCAGGATGAAGATGTGAACTAACGGGAAGGCATGTGATTAAGTGTATAGGACCAACACCACAGTACTATTGAAATGAAGGTATCCGATCCCAAAGGTAAATATGTCTCTCCTGAACCATTAGAGGGCTGTCCGAAGGAGATCATTCAGTACATAACTCTAGGCCTCCCCGATCCTAACTTCAGATCCTGGTGATCCCTGATCTCTGATGATCTTCCTAAGCAGAACATCAAAGTCCAGCTGATCCCGATTTCGGTCTCAAACCTAGACTCCACCAACTGATCCCAATCTCCACAACAGCCAGCATCTGGACAGGCTGATCTTTGACTTTGACGGCAGGTAAGCTTTTGACACCACTAATACTTATCCCTACGAGCATGATTGGCCCTAGCCATTTCCTTCCTTCGGCATCCATCTTCACCAAACCATGTCGAAGCCTCTCCAACCAAAACTAGTTCGATCCTATCTGCTGAAGGAAAAAACGACTTTTTTCTTGTAGGATCTTCTAGATCTATGAGATCTGGGACGGAATATTTTAAAAAAAAATATCCTACGATATTTCAGATCTAAGATCTATTAGATCTAATTCCTATTATCTGATATTAAATCTAAAATTAAATCTAAAAATATGAGAAATAGAGAAATACCTCTAGGGTAACTAGATTACCCTGTAGATGATCGCAGCAATGTCCGAGGTTCTAAAATAGCCACGCAGTCGTCTGGCCTCTACCAGTATCCACTCGAGCAGGATCTGGATCATCTTCTCCTCGTGAATCTTTGCTCCAAAAATCAGATCTGGATCTAATCTGGAAGATCCTTAAAAGATCTTCTGAAGCTGGAGCAGCAGCTTCTCGATAAATCTCTGCAGTCTTCTAATCAGGAAGCCACCACGCCTTGGATAAGCACCAGATGGACGCCCAACCTCTTGGACGTGAAGAGGGGAGAGAGAGGAGCAGAGGGGGTGTGGAGAAGTGGAGAAGATTCAGGCTTTTGTTAGTTATTGCATAGAGTCTCTAAACCCTAGGCGCAGACAGGGTTTAAATAGACCTTGCTGCGCCATGCAGTGCCACATCATTCGACCAATCAGAAAATTTTAATTAATTTTGAAAAATTTTTGATTGATGGAGTGATGTCATCTGATCATATCAAATAAGAATCCCCACAATCCCTCCTATTGTTGGCACCAACACTGGATAAGCACAGTGAGATTGGTGCCCCACAGTCTAAGTTGATCAAGGGATCAGAGTCTTCATCTCATGGGACTCTATCCTTATCCACTTGGGGCGCATGCCATATCTGATTATGGCGCCCACTTTGAGGATAAAATTAGCAGGTGGACACTTCACAAAAACTCTCCAATGATCTCTTACCAAGTGGCCTTCAGTCCAAGGTCCATGGGTCAACGTTTGACCAATGTCCTAAAATGGAAATGGCAGGTGACAGAAATTAGCAGGTGTTGTCTTAAATTCATCTCATGAATTAAGACAAGATTTTTCTGAGCTAGACTGGCTTCAGTCAGACTGAGAAAAATCTTCTCAAGATTCTCTGGATGAGTCAAATCACATTTGGCTCAGTCGAGATAGAAAAGATTACACGAGGAGAAAGTTAGGCTCAATCGTGTGCTAGCACGATTTGTTTGAACCTAATTGGATCTAATCCAAATCAATCGAACTGGACTAGCTCAATTGATGACATCCAGACCCTAACTCTTGTTTGTGTGATCTAGTTAGGTTCATTTCCGTATGGTAATGAGACATATCGTGATCTCATCATCGACATTATCGAAACTCTTTTCGATGGATCAGAACTCTTCTGATTCAAACAATTAGAATGATCGATCGTCAAGATCATTCTAATTGCTCCCAAAATTCACCAGTGACACCTAGCAGTATATGGTGGCAACCCATCAGAAATGAAGACGAACCTCTCGATGCAGCTACCTGTGTGATTGAGTTCTTCTATCATGAGTCCCGACTGAATAGGGTTAAGGTGAACTCGTCAAACCCAACATCAGTCATATGAATCAGTCGATCGATCCAAGTCTGATGTGAAATCTCAATGGAAAACTCTTTTTCATTATTTCACTCTGCTATGGCCATGGGCTTAAGGACTCAATCTTTCGATCATCATAGGACTACTCCTCTCATCTACCGAGGTTGATAGATCCCATCTTGATGCAATCTGGTTCCTACAATGAATATGCTACAGCCAACATATATCTCAGGGTTTTCAATGGCTAGGAGATCGAGTTATGGTGTAGTGAAACTATAACACACTCAAGGTGAACTGTCGATGTACCTCAGGTCAAAGAACTAGACACACAGCTGCAGCATCGAGCTAGTCATCGACGAGAAGGTAGACTTCCTTATGACTACTCGAGATGGTCATGCTCAGTACTCTCGTTCTCAACGAATACCTGTACTCTCGCTCCGGTGTCTCCACACCGTAGACTCAAGACACATCTACCCTAAGGAAGCGATCGTACACCAATCTTCCAGATCGATCACCATCCTCGTGATGATCCTATGGTCAGGAGCTGTTTATGAGTTAGTTATGTAAATTCATACATTAAATTTTCAACTCTTGAAAATATGAATTAACGTTCCTACTAACTCAAAGGATGTATCATAGACATAATGTACACAATGTGATAGTAGAATAACCCTTTTATTCATTTATAGTCAAAATTATAAATTTGCCCTTACATTTGTACAGAAACGTGTCAGCCAATCTGGCATCTAGGGCACACATCTAACAAACTCCCACTTGACCTAATGCCAATTGGCTACATATCTAAGTTCCATCTTCTCAAGGTGGGCTTCGATCTTCTGCTGGTCTAATGGCTTTGTCAGTGGGTCTGCCACATTATCTGTGGAGTCGACTTAACCTCGACACAATCTTTTTCGAGGTAATCACGGATCAGATGAAATCGTCGCTCGATATGCTTGAACTTCTAATGAGACCTTGGCTCCTTAGCTAAAGCTATGGCACCATTATTGTAACAGTAAAGAGGGACAGCATCCGATGACATCACTTCAAGTTCTGCGGCAAACTTCTGGTACCAGAATACCTCCTTCGCAGCTTCCGATGCAGCAATATACTCTGCCTCCATGGTGGAATTAGCAATTACCGTCTACTTGGAACTCTTCCAGCTAACTGCACCACCATTGCAAATGAACAGACTCTCAGATGTCGACTTTCGATCATCTATATTAGACATAAAGTCTGAGTCTATAAATCTCTGAACCTGGAGTTCTCCATTCCCAAAGACTAGAAACATATCCTTAGTCCTTCTCAAGTACTTAAGGATACATTTCACAGAAGTCTAGTGCTCTTCGCCTGGATTCGACTGATATCTGCTTGTGACACTCACAGCATGAGCTATATCAGATCGTGTACATAGCATGGCATACATGAGGCTCCCTATTGCTGAAGCATAAGGAATCTTGCTCATGCGTTCAATCTCCTTAGGTGTGTTAGGGCACATCTTTTTGGAGAGATGAATGCCATGTCTAAAAGGTACTAAACCTCTTTTGAAGTTTTTCATGCTAAACTTTTTTAGCACCTCACTATGTACATCTTTTGTGAAAGTCCCAGCATCCTATTTGGTCTATCTCTATAGACCTTAATATCCAATATAAAAGATGCCTCTCCTAGATCTTTCATAGAGAACTCTTTAGACAACCATATTTTGACTGAGATCAGCATGAAAATATCATTCCCAATCAGGAGGAGTCATCTACGTACAGTACGAGGAAGATAACTGCGCTCCCACTGACCTTTTTGAACATACATGGTTCCTCCTCGTTCTTGATGAAATTAAACATTTTGATCACATTATTGAAATGAGTATTCCAGCTCCGAGATGCTTGCTTAAGTCCATAAATGGACCTTTACAGCTTGCAGATCTTATGATCATCATCACTGGATGTGAAACCAAGCGGATGTTCTATATAGATATCTTCCTCAAGATATCCATTTAAGAATGCCGTTTTCACGTCCATCTGCCATATTTCATAATCGAAATAGGCTGCAACAGTAAGCAATGTGCGGATGGATTTTAGCATGGCTACAGGCGAAAAGGTATCCTGATAGTCAATGCCTTCGCGCTGACTATAACCTTTCGCTACGAGCCTAGCCTTGAATGTCTTCACATTTTCATCTGCACATATCTTTCTCTTGAAGATCCATTTACACCTAATAGGTACAATACCTTTAGGTGGATCTACCAAGATCCAGACTTGGTTTGAGTGCATCGAGTCAATTTCTAATATCATTGCCTCTAACCATTTCTCGAAGTCGATATCTGATATCGCCTTGTCATAGGTCTTGGGGTCATCACCATGAGCCCCATTTCCCATGAGGAATATTTCCTCTACTTCCTCTTGTATAGTACCTAAGTACCTTTCAGGAGGATGAAAAATCCTAGTCGATCTACGAGGTGGAAGAGGTTGTGTTAGGACTGGTTTTAATTGATTGGGTTTCTCAGGTTTTTTAGCTCGTTGCTCTTAGGAGCATTCTTTTTGAGCTTAATTATTCTTCCGATGCCACCATCTTGAATAAACTATTTTTCAAAAAAAATAGCATGTCGATTCACAATCACATTGTGATCTTCTAGAATATAGAAATAGTATCCTAATGACTCTTTAGGATATCCTATGAACCGAGCTCTAAAAGATCTGAACTCTAACTTATCCGCTTGCTGTCTCTTGACATGAGCCGGACAACCCCAAATTCTGAGATGACTCAGACTTAGCTTCTTACCATGTTATATCTCATACGGTATAGTAGGAACGATTTTAGAGGGAACCTTATTCAATACATATATTGCTGTCATGAGACAATGTCCTCAAAGAAACTCAGGGAGGTCCGTGAAGCTCATCATGGAACGGACCATATCTAATAGGGTCTGATTCCTCCATTCTGAAACTCCGTTGAGTTGTGGCATTCCAGATGGAGTCCATTGAGAGACTATGCCATTATCCATCAGATAGTCTAGGAACTCCCGACTAAGGTATTCACCTCCTCGATCTGATCGAATAACCTTAATGGGTTTTTCTGTTTGTTTTTCTACCTCATGTCTGAATTTTTTGAACTTTTCAAAAGCTTCAGACTTGTGTTTTATTAGAAACACATACCTGTACCTAGACAAATCATCAGTGAAGGTAATAAAGTAGACATAGTTGCCTCTAGCCGGCACATCAAATGGGCCGCATACATCTGTATGTACTAGAGCAAGTAGGTCTGTGGCCCTTTCCCCATGTCCTGTAAAAGGAAGCTTGGTCATTTTGCCTTGAAGGCATGATTCACAAATTGGATATGACTCGAAAGTCAATGGACCTAATAGCCCGGATTCTCTAATTTGTCAACCCTGTCTTCTGCTATATGACCTCGCCTTAGGTGCCACAGATACCTATCATTTAGACTATCTTTAGGCCTTTTAATTCCTTTGGCATTCACATTTTGCTCGATATGAAATACAGATACATCAATATGTAGCTGATAGAGATCATTAATAGGAAAACCATTTGCAGCTTTATTATTTTCATAAAATATGTTACAATGGTTCTTATGAAAGCTAATCACATAGCCTTCTTGTGCTAAACATGAAATAGAAATCAAATTCCCGCTTGCTGCAGGCACATAATAATAATCTTTAAGAACTAAATCTAATCCCAACGGTAATCGCAGAGGGTAGGTTCCCACGGCCACAACAGCAACTCTTGCTCCATTTTCGATGCGTAGGATCATATCCCCATCCCTCAGCCTCCTGCTCTCCTCAAGATCCTGCATAGAAGTGCACAAATGAGCACTAGAACCAGAGTGAAGCACCCAACTGGATATAGAAGAAATCGTAATGTTAGATTCTAAAATGAGCATACCTCCAGAAGGACCATCCTTTTTGTTCTTCAGGGTGGCCAGGTACTGAGGACAGTTCCGCTTTCAATGGCCGTCTGAATTGCAATGGAAATATTTTTCCTTTTTAGCAGCCTTCTTCTTCGGTTCCGTCTTCTTCTTCTTCCCATCCACCTTCTGCTTCTTCGCAGACTTCTTCTTCTTTCCAAAAGACTTTCTCTTGGAAGAAGTTCGCTCCACAGTAAGGACTGAGCCTTTTGAACCTTTCAAAGAAAGCTCAGCCGTAACCAACATGTTCATTAACTCAGTCAAGGTACACTGCATCTTATGTATATGGAAGTTCATGATGAACTGACCATATGCATCAGACAAGGATTGAAGGATCACATCAATCTGAAAATCCTTGTTTAAGATAACACCGAGTTTCTCAAGCTCCTCAAGGTCCTTGATCATTGTCAAACAATGATCTTGGACTGACTGCCCATCACGTATTTTAGCCTTAAAAAGTCTTTGGTAGACTTGATACTTGGCTGCGCGACTTTGTTCACCAAACAACTCTTGTAGGTAAGCCAATATTTGGTGGGTAGTCATAATATTCTCATGCTGGTGCTGTAAGTCATCAGACATGGCACCCAACATGTAGTACCTGGCTTTGTTATCATTATCCGTCAACTTTTTTAGAGACACTCTCTGTTTAGCAGTCGGACATGCTGGCATGACAGGTGGATCCTGGTTCAAGACATGGGTCAGTTTCTCAGAATCCAGAATAATTCTGTAGTTCCTCAACCAGTCTTTGAAATTGGATCTAGTCAATTTGTGGGTGTCTAGTATTTTGGTCAGGGGGTTGGACGCAGATATGTTTCCTGTAGAGAGTCAAGAGTTTCTAGTTAGATTTTGTAATCAGACTTAACCAATTTGTTTAGGAGTTTTATTTTTAAACAAATTAGACTCTCACTATTTTCTCAGATCCCTACACTCTCTAGGTAGAGATGTGAAAATCTCCATGATTAGTGATTTCTAGTGGGTGGTGCGGTCTCATCGACTGGCTCACCACCTTACCTAACAGTTATTGATGATGGGTCAACCGATGAGTGGACAACTCTTGTCCAATGATTCTCTAATCATGGTGCACCCAAAACTTGGTCTCTAATTTATGAAGCTCACCGTATCCGGAATATTGAGCACAATCCATCCTCTAATCCGCAGCATCCAATGCCTAATAGACATGGTTGCGTCTTTCCAGTGCAACTGAGCCATTGTAACCAGCCAAGAACAATCAACCCCGGGAAGGACCCGCACATCCACAATGGTGGAAGATCTTAGACTTAATATTTTCTTAAGGAGATTTGATTTAGGTCTCATTAAATTTGACTTGACATAGTCATAACAATTATGACTAACCTACTGACATGGGTTAGCTCGAATTATTCGCCACCTCAAATCAGAACTGGATTGACACATATGGTCAGGTAAGTGAGACCGATGGGAGGGATATGCCATTAACTTGATAAGAACGTATTCGAGTCGAGTAGCTCTCAATTAAAAATCAGTCGATCGCATCTGTCCAACTTACCGTAGACACCAAATTGTCGAATCAGAACCAATTGGGTTAGTCTACAATCCAAGCTCTAACCACTGAGCCAAATTAGATCTTAACTTGATCGAGTCACATCTAAATGTGATTCGACCTTGACCTAGACTTAATCCTATTAGGCTGGTCAATTATTAGCTTTCATGATCCCACTTAACCAATTTTTAATTCGATTTGATCAACCGCTAAACCTAATTGAGCTACTCAAGTCCGAATCTAATTTTATGAAAATGACTGAGATCTGAAATTCTCAATTTTAGATCTAATTTAATTTCATAAGCTTAATTCATTAATTAAGTCTTGAGTTCATAGATAAAATATGTAAATAAATCCTAAAATTTCAGGATCTAGGGTTTTGCAGAAAAATAAATTTTGATTTCTAATTAAGCATGAACGCGCAGCACCCCTACACGCCATAAGAATACCTCGTTGAATGGAAGGAGAGGGTCTTAAACTCTACTTTATTCTTATGACCGGACGACCATGAGGAACACCTTAATCAGAAATATTAATTTAACTACAAAACTAGTTAGATCTAAGTTACATATCACATATATAATTTTAGATCTAACTTATACATGCTTTGCATACATCTCATGTATTAAAATTTGATCTAATTAGCATTCTTTCAGATCTGATACATCATATATAACATCTAAAAAATATGATTTAAATTGAACTATACAATATAAAATCTATTCTAGACAGTTACTAGAACAATTCTACAACTAGTCTAGGCATGCAACAGATCAATCTTATGAATTAATTAAATTTTTATTTTTTATTTTTTGATCTAAATATAATATTTATAACATCAAAAAATTAGAAAATAAATTAGATTTAATTTATATTTTAATCATATTAAAATATAAAACTATAAGACTATTCATAGATTAAACTACTCCTAGTCTAGTCATGCATCTCATACATGTTAGATCTACTTAAATTTAATTTTAATTTTTTTTGATTTCAGATCCTCTCACATCTGATATGATATTTAAAATTTATTAATATCAGATAAATAAAAATAAAAATCAGATCTAAGTTAGATCTGAAAAAGAGCCATCAACCTGGCTTTGATACCAGTTGAAGGGAAAAACTGACTTTTTCCTTGTAGGATCTTCCAGATTTAATGAGATCTAGGATGAAATATTTCAAAAAAAATTATCTTACAATATTTTAGATCTAAGATCTATTAAATTTAATTTCTATTATCTGATATTAAATTTAAAATTAAATCTAAAAATATGAGGAATAGAGAAATACCTCTAGGGTAACTAGATTATCCTGTAGATGATCGCAGCAATGTCCGAGGTTCTAAAATAGCCATGTAGTCACCTGGCCTCTACTGGTATCCACTCAAGCAGGATCTGGATCATCTTCTCCTCATAAATTATTGCTCCAAAAATCAGATCTGGATTTGATCTGAAAGATCTTCAAAAGATCTTTTGAAGCTGGAGCAGCAGCTGAAGGAAAAACCGCCTTTTTTCTTTGTAAGATCTTCCAGATTTCATCAAATCTGGGGTGAAATAATTTAAAAATTTTATCCTACACTATTTTAGATCTAATATCTGTTAGATCTAATTTTATTATCTAATATTTAAAATATAAAATTAAATCTAAAAGTATGAGAAGTATAGACATACCTCAAGGATAATCTGATTATCCTATAGATGATCTCAGCACAGCCCGAGGTTCTGATGTAGCCACGCAAGCTCCTGGCCTCTACCAGTATCCACTTAGAAAGGATCTGAAACATCTTCTCCTTGCAAATCTACGCTCCAAAAATCAGATCTCTATCTGATTTGGAAGTACTTCAGAACTCCTTCTAAAGTTGGAGCAGCAGCCTGTCGAAGATGTCCTGCAGCCTTCCTGTTCCAGGCATCACCACGCTTTTTCCTTGCACCAGATGAACGTCCAACGCCTTGGACGTGAAGAGGGGAGATAGGAGAGTAGGGAAGATATGGAGAAGAAGGGAGGGGGCTGCAGTTATTGGGTTTGGTGCATAAAACAACTTCAGCCTAAAACCCTAGGCGTAGAAGGGTTTATATAGACCCTGTATGCTGTGCAGTGCCACATCATTCAAGTAATCAAAAAATTCTAATAAATTTTGAAAAA
The DNA here is from genome assembly GCF_000442705.2 of Elaeis guineensis. NCBI lineage: Eukaryota > Viridiplantae > Streptophyta > Magnoliopsida > Arecales > Arecaceae > Elaeis > Elaeis guineensis. The sequence continues at coordinate 12,220,685 of NC_026003.2, read as the reverse complement.
AATTTAATTGGTTATTTGATGTCATCTGATCACATCAGATAAGAACCCAATCTTCTATCTCAAAGTTGGCATCAACACTGGATAAGGACAAAGAGAGGTTGGCGCCAAAGAGTCCAATCTTATCAAGACTCTCCAACCTTATCCACTTGGGGCGCCCACTTAATCCAATTGGGCTCGCACCATAATCTGATTATGGCATCCAATTTGATGTGGTTTGGCTCCACAAAAATCCTCCAATAAGCTCTTGCCAAGTGGCCTTCAATTTAAGACCCATATGTCAACTTTTGACAAATGTCCTAAAATAAAATTAGCAGATGACAGGAATTAGCAGGTGCTTGTCTTAAATTTATCTCATGAATTAAGATAAGTCTTTTTTGAGCTGGACAAGCTTTATTTAGATTGAGAGAAACCTTCTCAAGGTTTTCTGGATGAGTCAAATCACATTTGGCTCAGTAGAGACAGAAAAGATTACACGAAGAGAAAGTTAGGCTCAATCATGTGCTAGCACGATTTCCTTGAACCTAATTGGATCTTATCCAAATCAATTGGGTTAGCCCAATTGATGACATCCAGATCCTAATCCTTGTTTGTGTGATCTAGTTAGGTTCAATTTCGTATGGTAATGAGACATGTCATGATCTCATCATCGACATCATCGAAACTCCTTTCGATGGATCAGAACTCTTCTGATTCAGACAATTAGAATGATCGATCATCAAGATCATTCTAATTGCTTCCAAAATCCACTAGTGACACCTAGCAGTATATGGTGGCAACCCATCAAAATTGAAGATGAACCTCTCGGTGTAGCTACCTGTGTGATTGAGTTCCTATACCATGAGTCCTGATTGAATTAGGGTTAAGGTGAACTTGTCAACCCAACATCAGTCATATGAATCAATCGATCGATCCGAGTCTGATGTGAAACCCCAATGAAAAACTCTTTTTCCATTATTTCACTCTACCATGGCCATGGGCTTAAGGACTCGATCTTTCGATCATCATAAGACTACTCCTCTTATCTACCGAGGTTGATAGATCCCATCTTGGTGCGACCTACTTCCTACAATGAATATGCTACAGCCAACATACACCTCAGGGTTTCGAATGGCTAGGAGATCGAGTTATGATGTAGTCAAACTATAACGTACTCAAGATGAACTGTCGATGCACCTCAGATCAAAGAACTAGACACACAACTGCAGCATCGAGCTAGTCATCGACGAGAAGGTAGACTTCCTTATGACTGCTCGATATGGTCACGCTCAGTACTCTCGTTCTCAACGAATACCTGTACTCTCGCTTCGATGTCTTCACATCGTAGACTCAAGACACGTCTATCCTAAGGAAGTGATCGTACACCAATCTTTCGGATCGATCATCATCCTCGTGATGATCCTATGGTCAGAAACTATTTATGAGTTAGTTATGTAAATTCATGCCTTAAATTTTTAACTCTTGAAAATATGAATTGACATTCCTACTAACTCAAAGGATGTATCACAGACACAATTTACACAATGTGATAGAAGAAAAATCTATTTATTGATTTATACTCAAAATTATAAATTTGCTCTTAGATTTGTATAGGAATGTGTCAGCCAATCTGGCATCTAGGGCACACATCTAACAGTAGCTTCTCGATAAATCTCTGCAACCTTCTAATCAGGAAGCCACCACGCCTTGGATAAGCACCAGATGGATGCCCAACCTCTTGGACGTGAAGAGGGGAGGGAGAGGAGCAGAGGGGGTGTAGAGAAGTGGAGAGGGTTCATGCTTTTGTTGGTTATTGCGTAGAGTCTCTAAACCCTAGGCGCAGATAGGGTTTAAATAGACCTTGCTGCGCCATGCAGTGCCACATCATTCGACCAATCAGAAAATTTTAATTAATTTTGAAAAAAATTTGATTGATGGAGTGATGTCATCTGATCATATCAGATAAGAATCTTCACAATCACTCCTACTGTTGGCGCCAACACTGGATAAGCACAGTGAGATTGGCGCCCCACAGTCCAAGTTGATCAAGGGATCAGAGTCCTCATCTCATGGGACTCTATCTTTATCCACTTGGGGCGCACGCCATATTTGATTATGGTGTCCACTTTGAGGGTAAAATTAGCAGGTGGATACTCCATAAAAACTCTCCAATGATCTCTTGTCAAGTGGCCTTCAGTCCAAGATCCATGGGTCAATATTTGACCAATGTCCTAAAACGAAAATGACAGGTGACAGAAATTAGCAGGTGTTGTCTTAAATTCATCTCATGAATTAAGATAAAATTTTTTTAAGCTGGACTGGCTCTAGTCAAACTGAGAAAAATCTTCTCAAGATTCTCTAGGTGAGCCAAATCACATTTGGCTCAGTCGAGATAGAAAAGATTACACGAGGAGAAAGTTAGGCTCAATCGTGTGCTAGCACGATTTCTTTGAACCTAATTGGATCTAATCCAAATCAATCAAACTGGACTAGCTTAATTGATGACATCCAGACCCTAACTCTTATTTGTGTGATCTAGTTAGGTTCATTTCTGTATGGTAATGAGACATATCGTGATCTCATCATCGACATCATCGAAACTTCTTTCGATGGACTAGAACTCTTCTGATTCAAACAATTAGAATGATCGATCATCAAGATCATTCTAATTGCTCCCAAAATCTATCAGTAACATCTAGCAGTATATAGTGGCAACCCATCAAAAATAAAGATGAACCTCTCGGTGTAGCTACCTGTGTGATTGAGTTCTTCTATCATGAGTCCCAACTGAATTAGGGTTAAGGTGAACTCGTCAAACCCAACATCAATCATATGAATCAATCGATCGATCCAAGTCCGATGTGAAACCTCAATGGAAAACTCTTTTCTATTATTTTACTCTGCCATGGCCATGGGCTTAAGGACTCAATCTTTCGATCATCATAGGACTACTCCTCTCATCTATGGAGGTTGATAGATCCCATCTTGGTGCAATCTGATTCCTACAATGAATATGCTACAGCCAACATACACCTCAGAATTTTGAATGGCTAGGAGATCGAGTTATGGTGTAGTCAAACTATAACACACTCAAGATGAACTGTCGATGTATCTCAGGTCAAAAAACTAGACACACAGCTGCAGCATCGAGCTAGTCATCAACGAGAAGGTAGACTTCTTTATGACTGCTCGAGATGGTCATGCTCAGTACTCTCGTTCTCAACGAATATCTGTACTCTCACTCTGGTGTCTCCACACCGTAGACTCAAGACACATCTACCCTAAGAAAGCGATCGTACACCAACCTTCCGGATCGATCACCATTCTCATGATGATCCTATGGTCAGGAGCTGTTTATGAGTTAGTTATATAAATTTATGCCTTAAATTTTTAACTCTTGAAAATATGAATTAACATTCCTACTAACTCAAAGGATGTATCACAGATATAATGTACACAATGTGATAGTAGAATAACCCTTTTATTCATTTATAGTCAAAATTACAAATTTATCCTTATATTTGTACAGAAATGTGTCAGCCAATCTAGCATCTAGGGCACACATCTAACATCTGCACCCTCATTTTCAATTCAAAAGTGCCTGTGACACTACAATTGGATCCAAAATAGATAAGACAGTTGTAACTACTCGATCTCAAAGATTTTGACCAAAAATCTTGCTATATCATACCCAAATTGGCCGACAACCTACCAAAAATGGCTTTTTAACCCTTGCCTACAAAATGGCCTCCACATGATCCCTAAGCTACGTGCACACAATTTCTCTCAAATGCTCCCTCTCTTTTATTTTTCTTATATCTAACTTGAGCATCGGAGGGTTCCCGTAGGAGCAAACTCCGATCAGGACTTATCTTGTAGGTCTCTCTTTCGGGAGGATGCGCCACTGCTCCAATCTTTCTAATCGAGAGCAAGATTTTGATGGCAACAAATTGGCACTACAGGAAGGGCCCTGATCCGATTTTGAGAAGGAGCAGAAGATCGAGCCATGGCCCCGCACAAAACATCTTCCCAAGCATCTAACACCACTACTTCTCCAATGACAGTTAACACAACTAACCCCCAAGCCCAGGGACAACTTCAAGAGGTTCCTCCACCACCTCTGCCATCGGTAGCGACCATCAGTGTGGAGCAGTTCAACCTACTATTTCAGTAAGTGCAGATCTTGACCACCATCGTTTAGGCAATGCAGCAACTCCATGCTGCACCGACGGTGGTGGCACTAGCACCGTAGATCAATGCTGCACTATGGCAGCAGCAGCACAACCGACCAATGCTGCATCAGTGGTGGAGCCGCAACCAGCCAATCCTATACAGCAACTCATGCTTCCATCGCAGGAGTGACCGCAGATCTCCCCGGAGAGCCTTGAGTGGGGGAGATAGACTAGCCACAGCTAGCCTTGAAGCCTAGAGCGGAGAAGATGGTGATCTCTGAGTCTATTCCAGATAGGACTCGACCCCTAGCTGACGATCTCCTCCATAATATTTGGGGGATTGTATTGTCCGAGATGTGAAACATCAACTAGGGAGATGAATGAGTGGATTGAGGCACTCCAATGCAGGATGATGGATACCACACGGATCCACCATTTAGCGTTCGGATTATGCAAGAACCATTCCCCCATAACTTCAAGATGCCGTAGCTGGAGAGCTACCAGGAGACTACCAATCTCATGGATCATCTGAAAAGCTTTAAGGGTCTAATGCTTTTTCATGGGGCTACCAATGCTTCCCTCTACCGAGCTTTCCCATCTATCTTGAAGGTTATAGTTTGGCACTAATATTTAAGCCTGAAGCCATGGATGATCCATTCATTTGACCAAGTGAGTTGATTGTTTGTGGGTCATTTTGTTAGCAGCAGGAGGCAGCAGAAAGGATCTGACTCCTTAGTCAATATCAAGCAGGAGAGAGAGTTAATCCGATCATATCTTAATTACTTTAATACGGTTGTATTAGAGGTTCATGATCTAGATCAATCGATCGTCATGACCATCTTGAAGGATGAACTTTTGAAGAATGGTCTTCGATACTCTCTGGAGAAGATCTACCCTCACGACTTCACCGATATATTAGCTCGAGTGGAGAAATACACAAGGGCCAATGAAGTATTTGAAGATAAGCCCCTGACATATATGGCTATCAGAGAGAAGAAGAAAGAAGAGGAGACAAAATCTCCATCATGGGATCGACAGCACTCTCACTCTCCATCCAGACATTGAAGGTTCCGAACTCTCCCACAGAACCCCCGATAAAGGAATTCTTTCAAGGGAGAGCGACATACATCTTCACCTTGGAGATTCACAAACTACACATTACTGAACACTGCCTGAGCCTAAGTATTGATGGAGATCGGGGATCAAATCCCTCAGGCAGAAAAGTTGTGGATCCATCCAGGTCATCGAAATCTCAACAAGTACTGTCTCTACCACCGCAACCATGGCCACGACATGGAAGAATGCCTTCAGCTTTAGGATGAAATCGAGGAGCTTATTCGTTGTGGGTGCTTGGATCAATTTATCAGACGTCAGTAGGAGCAATCGAAAGAATGACAGAGGTCGCCTCGTCTATCAGAGCAGCAGCAAAGGGAGCCCTCTAGAGATTAAGCTTCCGTCGGAATAATAAACACAATAACTGAGGGCACCAAAGTAGAGAGAAAAAGTCGATCAAATCTGTGAAGAAGAGGAGAGCTAAAGAGTCTATTGTCTTTACTGAAAAAGATGCTTAAGAAGTTCAGTTCCCGCATGATAATGCGGTGGTTGTATCTTTAAATATCATAAATTATGATGTATGCCATATTCTGATTTGTAATAGAAGTTTGATAGATATATTTTTCTATGATGCTTTCTCCCAAATGGATATACCCCCTGAACACCTAGGGTGACTGGACTCACCTCTTATGGGGTTTATCGAAGAGCAGTGCCTATTGAAGGAGTTATAACTCTCCCCATATTAGCCGAACGATCTCTCTGATGATCTAAGGCCTAAGTTGATTTTTTAGTGGTTCGGACACTATCGGCCTACAATGCCATTCTAGGATGCCCGGGACTCAACACTCTTCAAGCAGTAGTGTCCACCTATTATTTGAAGATGAAGTTTTCAATTGAGTTTGGAGTTGGCAACATTCACAAAGATCAAGCCTTGATGAAACAGTGCTGCACCATCGTACTTTGTGGTGCAGGATCTTTTGAAGCTTACCCAGTGGATGGATGGGACATCCGAGATAAGCCATCTGATGAATATGGAAGGCCAGTGGAAGACCTAGAGGCGATCACACTAAATAATGGCAATGAAGAGCACACTACTTAGATCGGGTCAAATCTCGATCAGCTAACCAAAAAATATCTCGTCTCCTTTTTGCAGAAAAATACAGACGTATTCGTCTGAACCCTAGCTGATATGCCAGATATTAATTCGGAGGTGATGATGCATCGGCTAAGCACCAACCCGAACCACCGGCCCATCAAATATAAAAAAAGAAGCTTCATGCCTGAACGACAGACGACAATAGCTGAAGAGGTGGATAAGTTACTCAATGATGGCTTCATCTGAGAGGTAACCTATCCAAGTTGGATTGCAAATGTGGTTCTAGTAAAGAAAATGAATGACAAGTGATGGATATGCATCGACTTTATCGATCTCAACAAGGCATGTCCGAAGGATAGCTAGCCTCTACCTTCCATCGATCAGTTGATGGATGCCACTTCAGAATATGAACTCCTTATCTTTATGGATGTCTTTTTTGATATACAATCAAATCCGAATGGCATCTGAAGATGAGGAGAAACTAGCTTTTATCACTAACTGAGGTCTCTTCTGTTACAGAATTATGTTCTTCGGTCTAAAGAATACAAGCACAACTTATCAGCAGCTTGTGAACAAGATCTTTAAGGATCAGATCGGATGAAATATTGAGGTCTATGTGGATAACATGCTTGTCAAGAGTAGGACCTCCCGAACTCATATTGAGGACCTTAAGGAGATCTTCGCCACTCTGAGAAAGTATCAGATAAAACTGGACCCAGTCAAGTGTGCCTTCAGAGTTACTTCGGGCAAGTTCCTAAGATTCATGATGTCCAATCGAGGGGTAAAAGCTAATCCTGAGAAGATCAAAGCCATACAGGAGATGACCCTACCTAAGAATATAAAGGAAGTTCAGCACCTCACAGGCAGAATGGCTGCACTGAACTAGATTATCTCTAGATTGGCCGAACATCATGTCCCATTCTTTCAAACTTTGTGACAATCGAAAAATTTTCAATGGACTAAAGAGTGCCAACAAGCCTTCAAGGAGTTGAAAAGATATCTTAGTTTTGCACCACTTCTCAGCAAGCCGAAATCTGATGAAGAACTCTACTTGTACCTGATGGTCTCATCGACTGCCATAAGCACGGTGTTGGTCCATAAATAGGATAAAACTCAAAGGCCGATCTACTATGTCAGCTGAGTTTTGCATGATGCAAAGATCAGATATACCAAGCTGGAGAAGTTAATCTTCATCCTCATCATTGCAGCTTGAAGGCTTCGACCCTACTTCCAAGCACATCCCATCACAGTGTCGACTGACCAACCGCTTAAGATTTGCATCGGCCCGACACTTCTAGGCGACTGGCAAAATGGGTGATTGAGTTGGTAGAGTTCGAGGTAAAGTTTCTACCCCGGCCCTTTATTAAAGCCTAGATACTGACGGACTTCATTGTGGAATGCACTATTCTGGATGATCTAGAAATGCCAGAGTCAACTCAGGAAGAAGATACACCAGTGGAGCAAGCTCCGTCAAGGGAGCTAGACGATCTTTGGATAGTGCACGTGGATGAATCATCCAACTCTACAGGATCAAGAGCAGGTCCGTTACCTTTTTGGCTCGAAGGATTTATTGCAGAATACGCCTTGAGGTTCAACTTTTCAGCCACTAATAATGAAGCTGAGTATGAAGCTCTCCTTGCCAGACTGAGAATTGCAAAGGAGCTTGGAGTGCAGAAGCTTAGAATCTACATCGATTCTCAGTTAGTGGTAGGACAAGTGAAGAAAAATTTTGAGGCCTGGAAGGAGAATATAAAAAAGTATCTCCAAAAGGTGAAGGACCTAACTTCAATGTCGCTGACTTCGACATTCAGCAGGTATCTTGGTCTGAAAATTCAAAAGCCGATCTATTATCCAAATTAGTAACATTGGCTCCAAGAGACCTCCCCTAGAAGTCATTCTTTGAGGTTCTGAAGAAGCCTAGCACTGAAGAACCTCTCCTAGTCTTGCAGATCGACAATGGATCTTATTGGATAGACCCTTTCATCCATTTCCTATAAGATGGAGTGCTACCCATAGATTCTAAAGAGGCTCGAAAGATCAAGCATCAAGCTCTCCGTTATATTTTTTATGAAGGCAAGCTTTATAAATGATCCTTCTCCCTACTACTTCTCAGATGTCTTCATCCTTTTGAATCTGAATACATCCTTCAAGAAGTGCACAAAGGGATATATAGAAATCATCTAGGCTGTAGGTCTCTAACCTACAAGATACTTCAATAGGGGTATTACTGGCCTACAATGCAAGATGATGCAACTAACTTCATCAAGCATTGTGACCAGTGTCAATGGAATGCTAATGTTCCGCACCAGCTAGCTATTCTGCTAGTCCCGATAGCCACTCCTTGGCCATTTTCATAATAGAGGATGGATATCCTAGGCCCTTTTCCATCAACATCAGATCAAAGAAAATTTTTACTTCTAGCCATTGACTACTTTACTAAGTAGATAGAAGTTGAGCCCCTAACCAAAATCACCGAAGCCAAAGTAACAGACTTCATCTAAAAGTTCATTATTTACCGATTCGATCTCCTGTGGGTGCTGATCACAGACAACAGATGTCAGTTCTCGAGCTCCAAATTCGTCGAGTTTTATCAAAGCTATGGTATTGCCCAGCACTTTACTTTAATAAGACACCCACAGGCCAATTGCAAGGCTGAGGTAACTAACCATACCTTTTTACAAAGACTAAAGATCAGAATCGATCGAGCTAGAAGAACATGGGTGATGAGCTACATAGCATGCTTTGGACCGATCGAGCTACTCAAAGGACACTCATAGGAAAGACACCCTTCAACCTCTCCTTCAAAATGAAAGCCATCATTCTTGTAGAAATTGGACCCCCTTCGCATCGGATCGAGAGCTATAATGACCAGAGTAATGCAGAATAGCTTTGTGCCAACTTAGATCTGCTTGAAGGAGTTCACAAGAAAGCACGAGTGCAGATGGTGGCCTATCAGTAAAGGATAGCATAATACTACAACTCTCATGTTCGAAACAAAGAATTCAAAGCTGACGATTTGGTCCTTCATCGAGCCAAAGTCTCGCAACCTATAGAATACAGAAAATTATCTTCGATGTGGAAAGGCCCTTACCATGTGAACGAAGTCATCAGATCAGAAATTTATCGCTTCAAGCAACTGAATGGAACACTCTTACCTCGGTCATGGAACTCGGAGAACCTCCAAATATACTATCAATGATGTAACTTGACAATAAACTAATAAAATGATCCTTTTTCAGGAATATTAGTCTCTTACGACCAGCAAGCTGGAGGTCTCGATGACTAAGAAGGTGGGCCTAACGTACAAGGATCTCCAAAGGCTGCTCGCTTTCAGCGAACCAATGCTCATGAAGACCATAGTCATGCGAGAAGCGAGGGCTAACAAAAAAGGATCCTCGAAATCCATTGATCAAAAGGATCAACAACAAAAATCTCGATGACTAAGAAGCGAAGGCTAATCTATAAGGATCCCTAAAGGCCATTCTCTTTTTAGCAAGCCAATGCCTGTGAAGACCTTAGTCATGCGAGAAGTGGGGGCTAACCTATGAGGACCCCCAATGTTCGCCAATCCAACTCCTCTGTTCCAACCTACATGGGCAGAAGGCCTCGATTAAGAAGTGGAGGCTAACCTATGAGAACTCCTGAAGGTTGCTTGCTTTTCAGTGAGCCAATGCCCATGAAGATCTTAGTCATACGAGATGTGAAGGCTAACCTAAAAAGATCTTCGGAGGGCTAACCTATAAGGACCCTCGGCCCATCAACTTTAGCAATAAACAAGAGCTAACCTATGAGGACCCTTAGCCTACCGACTTCGGCAATGTACGAAGCATAACCTAGAAGAACCTTCAGAGAGCTAACCTCAAAAACTTTTAAAGTAAAGGCTACAGTCAGTCTACAAGTATCTCCATGAAATTCCCTAGTGCATGGATCGCACGTGACTAAATTCGAACTATACGGAAATAAAATCAACGAAGCATGAAAGTACAAGTGAAATAAAATTTCAAGTTTATTTTATCAATAAATTTGTTACAGAAGCTACAAAATAGATATTTACAAGAAGAAAAATAAAAAAGTACATCAATCATTCGAAAGGCCCGATCTTCCTCCAATTATGGAATTCGATGATTCTCCAGCTATAGCGGCCCAAGATCGGCATGCCCATTACCTCTAAGGATATTGAGGTGGAAGTCAACTTTGAAAAAAAGTCATCTGACTAAGCTCTTACACTCTTCAAAGCTGACGTCCATGGCCATGACCGATACCTCCATGACCTCTAGAGTTACATTGCATAAAGTCATGACAAGCCTATCTTCCAATTGCCTAACAGTAGCTTTGGCGTAGTTGGCTGCCACCGTGCTCTCTGTGAGCTTAATATGAAGCTTGGTCATCGCAAACCTATCCCTGCTCAAAGCTTTCAAAAGGTCAGTGATGGTCTGTCGGGCCGAGATAAGTTCATGCCTAATGACATCGGCTGCTGATCTCTTAATATCCACTACTTGGTTGAGTTCTCTGATCATGTCCTCAGCCAAATGAAGGTTGCTTTGAAGTTGAACTGTCTAGACAGTTGAATCTGCTTTGGCTTCACTAGCGACTTTGCCTAATGCTATAGTGTACTTCAGCCCTATTATCTCATCCTAGGCCTTGAGCAATTATTCGTTGCAAAGAACTATCATCACAGCCATCTATCAATTATTTTTCCCAGCCGACTTTGCAAATTTATTGTGCTCTTCAATTAGCCTATGCTTTTTGGCAAAATATCTTCTATCTGTCTACTTCAGGCATTTTCTCAGGCGCTCTACCTCTGTCGAAGCCTCATCTTTATTTTTCTTCACCTTTCAAAGTTTTTTTTTACTTTGACCACATCTCGTTGTGCCCAATAGAGGTCTTCTTCAAGGTTGTCAATTTGAGTCCTTAAAGGTAGGGCTATTGGCAAACGTTTAGCATGGTATTGTGCGAATGCACAATCGCAGCAATCACATCGAACCAACTGAGACAAGCATCACAAATAAGTGCAAGCCAAAAAATATAAAGGTAAAATTTACTTTTTCATTAATAAAAAATTTTCATTACAATGACAGAAAAATAGAAGAAAAAGTACATATTCAAATATCACCGACCTCGATGTAAGGCTCGATGGATGAACTTGAGACATCCATAGCTGGCTGCTCTAACTCCAACAGCAATGAAGCAGGTGTAGCTTCGAAGGGAATAGATGCCGATGCAACCTCCGACGTAGGAGCAGCTTCAGAGCATCCATCGTAAGCCTTAGCAAATAGAGGAGCCTCACTTCCTGTGGCTCCTTCTTCTCCAGAGGCTCCTCGCTCTCCTCCTTCAGCTCCTTCTTCTCCCTCTTATTCCTCTTCTCCGTCCAGAAAGCTTGGATCCATCTTCAGAAAGCACATCACTATCCTTTGATGGCAAACGACTCCCCTAGTGATGAAAGCTTCCTGATTGAAGTCGATTTTTTCTTGGGAGAACTACTTTGATGTGTGGAATGCCTCCACAATCGCACATCCAGCCTTGATGACTTGGTCCATTGCCTTCTTCTCAGCTTCAACAGCTTTGGCCTGGACTTCTTACCGACTTTTCTTCTTCGAAGCCAAGTTGGCCTTAACCTTTGCTTTCAAAGCTTCGGCCTCCTCCAAAGCCTTCTTCAGGTGGGCAACCTCAGCCTCCACAGCTTCAGCTTTGGACTTGACTTTGGTAGTAGCAACATTTGCTTTGGCCTCCGAAGCCTCAATCGCCTTCTGCTTTTCACATGCTTCGACCAATTCTGTTTTAGTGTCCTTCAAACTGTTAATGAGGGCAGTAGAATAGTGACCCATCTGCATCCAAGGAGTAAAAAGTCAGCAAAAAAAAAAGAAAAAAGAGAAAAGAGAGAAAAGAATAAGGAAAAACTCATCCAAACAATGGAGGTTACCATCTACTTCTATTACCTTGCGGAGCTCTCCCCCTCAACTTTCTCTATGCCCACGTCAAAGAGCATCTTTTGGAAGACATTGTTGGCAGTCTTCCAATCATCGAAGACATCCTCGATGGATGGCGAAGCCGAACCCTCTCTTCACTCCATGGACACCCTTGTAGAGTTTGGCCCCACCTAGGTTGAATCGGCTTGGCGGGTAGGGAGTGCAACAGGGTTCGAGGGGCGAGATTAGAGCAGAGGAACTGAAATAACCCCCACCTAAGTAGGAGCTGGGGCGGCACCTTCTTCTGACTCTTGCCCAAAGTCTTCGATCTCTTCTGGACGTCGGCAGTGGATGAAGAGGGAGCCTTTCTCTTCTTCATCGCACCCTGCTTCAGCTTCACCAATTCTTCAGGTCTCATTTCTGTAATAAAGAAAAATTAGTATCTGTAAAAAGAAAGAGATCAAACATCAAAAAATTATAAAAACCCTCACCTTAGGGTTTGGTCAAACTATTGCCAGCATTGAAAAGAGCCTACTTCGACAACAACTCCTTTAGTGGAGAAATTTTGCACCCCCTCGAGGTTGTGGAGCACTTTAGATCCTCATCTCCAAGCTTGGGATCTGAAAGATAGAATCCTTCAGCTAACCTCAGTATGGAAGTCTCCATTCTTCAATGGAGGACTTCGAAATAAAAAAAAAATCGATCCTTCCAATCATGGACCGAAGGAGCCCTCCTGATCAAGATAGAGATCTTCCTTAGAGGAGAGACGTATCATCAGTCACCGATATGCCTCTTTATAATATAGAAGGATTGGAAAAGAGAGAGGAAAGATGGACTTCGGCCTTGAAACAAAGAATAATAAAGCCGATAATGAAATGAAAGGAGTTAGAAATGATAGAACAAAGAAAGATATCAAAGAAATGAAAAAACTTGATAACAAAGGGATGAATGGATAACTTAAGTCCGGCCTTAAAAACTCTTTATACAGGCCGATCCTATCAGGAGGGAAACTACCGATCCTACCATGAGGGTTAGAAGATTCTAGTTCAAATGAAAGAGGGATCCCAAAGTGGGCACGGATGAGACTCAAGTCCTCTGGGCCTAATTTGGATCCAATTGTGTCAGGAGCAAAGGATGGTATAATATCATGCCTTCCATCCAAACCAGTAGGAACTTCCTCTAAAAAAGAGGATGATTCAGAAGACCAGCTTTTGCTGAGACTCTCAAAATCAAAAATTAAAGGACATGAGGAACGAAAAAAAAATGGATGCAAAAAAAGAAAGAAAATGTGGTTGGACTTGAGAAACAAAAAAAAAAAAATCAAGAGAGGAGAAGAAAACCAACCTGCGATTGCACAGGAGGTGGAGATGGTGGATCAAAAAAGAGCCATTGATGACTTAAGAAGATAGAGAAAAATGATTGAAAGGACTCTCAGGGTGCTTGGAGAAAGCAGAGAAGCCAGCTAGAGAAGAGGAAAGCTAAAAAAAATCTGAAAGCATAAGAAAGAGAAGGCAAGGTATATGACCCCCTTTTATAAGCACAGAAGGATGGAACGGCCTAGATACCAAATCCTGCCTAGCCATTTGATAATCGACACTTGGCATATCTCCATTAGTCAGTAGGAGGTGATAGTCGGCTCATTAATGATTTACATCGAAAATAAAGCATGCCATCTTTTCGAATTCCACCAACTGCTCCGCTTCCCGTGGTCATGATTATCTACTGATGTAACCTTTCATTCCACCCAAGGGCTACAGGTGCCGTTTCAATGACAATGAGAAGCATGTCTTCGATGGATCGGAGCTCATGTACTACTTTCATCCACATCAAACTCGGAAGTAGGGGGTATGTGTTGGGGGATAATTTGTCACTCAAGTCGAAGATATGAACTAGCGAAAAGACATGTGATGAAGTATACAGGATCGACACCATAGCACTATTGGAGATGAAGGCATCAGATCTTAGAGGTAGATATATCTCCCTTGAACTATGAGAGGGCTATCTGAAGGAGATCATTCAGTATATAACTCTGGGCCTTCCTGATCCTAACTTCAGATCCTGACGATCCTTGATCCCTGACGATCTTCCTAAGTAGAACATCAAAGTCCAGCTGATCCTGACTTCGGTCTCAAACCTAGGCTCCACCAACTGGTCCCAGTCTCCGCAACAGTCGACATCTGGATAGGCTGATCTCTGACTTCGACGGTAGGTAAGCTTCGGACACCATTGATACTTGTTCTTATGAGCATGACTGGCTCTAGCCATTTCCTTCCTTCGGCATCCATCTTTATCGGACTGTGTCAAAGTCTCTCCAACTGAAACTAGTCCGATCCTATTTGCATCCTTTTTTTCAATTCAAAAGTACCTGCGACACTACAACTAGCTCTGAAATAGATAAGACAGGTGTAACTACCTGATCTCAAAGATTTCGATCGAAAATCTCATCATATCACATCCAAATTAGCCAAACAATCTACTAAAAACAGCTTTTCAGCCCTCACCTACAAAACGGCCTTCAGGGGATCCCTAAGATATTGTGCACAATCTCTCTCAAACACTCCCTCTCTTTTGTTTTCCTGATATCTGATTTAAGTATCAGAGGGTTCCTATCAGAGCTAACTTTGGCCAAGACTTATCTTGTAGGTTTCTCTTTCGGGAGAATGCGCCATCGCTCCAGCCTTTCCGACCGAGAGCTAGATTTTAGTGCCAATAATTTGTATATCCTAATTTTTTTTAGAGTGATATCACTTATTATGTACTTTGTGTAGCTAATAATAGTTGATTATATAGTAATTAGAACGTAAGTACCTATGTTTGATCTGGAGTTGATCCAGATCTGAATTTTTAGGTTGGGGCTGGATTATACATGGACTTGACTCGATTTAAATAATCCATTGGGTCGAAAATTTTAGCAATGGATCGGATCTAATCTGACCCGATCTTCTATTGGATTGGATCCCCTTCGAATATTAGGATCTGATCAAGGAACCATTACTCATGACTCGGTCCAACTGGATCCATTTGCACCTCTAAAGTTAATACAGAAATTATATGGGACAAGTTGTAAAACAAAAGGGCATTACTGGTACTACTTGGACTATTCATGATGAACAAGGAGTTATTCTCATTATTAGATCCTCTGAAACTATCTAATATAAGAATTTCTACTCGCTTAGAAAGCTAGCTGGACATGGTCTACTTGTGCAACAAGATGGATCTGGGTGGAGGAAGATTCAGCACTAGACATCCATCAAGTTGGTAATCACCAATGCACACCTATGTATCATCCTTGTTTGCTAGACATTTGATACCTAGTGCATAGGTGGATTCTTTCAAATTAACATACTTAAAAAGAAGTCAATATAGTAGCAATGTGCTGTTGTTTATGCAGCCTGGCATAGCTACATGATGAGATACTTGTGGCTAGGTAAATGTAGGGGTGCTCTAATAAAATCTATGCAACATGATTATGCAATATGTATCTTACAAACGTATTGTAATAATATTTTTAATACCATGAAAAAAATATATTATTCACTAAGAAATTTTTGGACTTCATCAACCAGCACATGTTCGAGTGGTTGATATTGTCCTCATTCCAAGGTTACATACAGGCTCAAGTGTTGTTGAGGTATTCTATGAGTTTGATGTTTAAGGTGGGCAATAAATATTGGAAGCATTTGTGATGCTTATATAATGAATTTAGTAGGCAAATGAGCATTAGATCAAACCTAAGAAAGGATGAGGGATAGAATTTGAAATGATGTGATGATTTTTTTCTTAATTTTCCACTCATCTCTTGCCTAGATAAAATGCATATGCTTAAGTTATTTAGAACGAATCCAAGCCCAAATGGCAAAAATTCACTACCAGCACTTCAAACTAGGATGCCATGTAGGAAAGCCAAACCTTAATTATGATTGAACTTCTTATCAACACACAAATAGGAACCTCCATTATTTTAGACTTTAGAGAATGGATTATTATGAATTACTATGTTCAGCAGATGGAAAACCCATATGCAACTTAAAAGTGAAGGCATGGTTTATGAATAGGAAAGGATATCAAATCTCCCTCATTAAAACAATTTTCTTGGATTTTCCATGGTCTGAAAGATTATTAAGTCTAACAATTATTTTGCTACTCTTTTTTTCTTGAGGAGTAATCGAGGAGCATCTCTGTTGTGGTCATGGGTCAATAGGTCGAATGACTCAAATGGTTGGCTTATGCCTCCACCTCCGCATACGTGAGGTATTGTCCGCTTTGACTCATGATCATTTTTAGGCTTCAGTGGGCCTTAGGCTTCAATGAGCCTTTAACTTCAATAGGCCTTGATCATTTAGAGCCACACAGTTTTGTCCTTTAAAAGGCACCTCACATTGGGAGAGAAGGTTTCAATCCATATAAGCCATATTTTTTCTTGACTCATAACCGATGTGGGACTAAAGAAGCCCTCTTTACACCACAACACCGCCCCCCAATCAAGAGAAAATATGTGTGGATAGGAGGCATTCCCACAGACGGTGCCAATGTTGTGGTCATGGGTCAATGAGTCGAATGGGTCAGATGGTTGGCTTATACCTCCGCCTTTGCATATGTGAGTTATTGTCCGCTTTGACTCATGACTATTTTTAGGCTTCAGTGGTCCTTAGGCTTCAATGGGTCTTTGACTTCAATGGGCCTTGATCATTTAGAGCCTCATGATTTTATCTTTTAAAAGGCGCCTCACATTGGGAGAGAAGATTCCAATCTATATAAGCCATATTCCCTCTTGACTCATAACCGATGTGGGATTAAAAAAGCCCTCTCTACACAACAATAGTCCCCTACATTTAACGATCAAAGATTGGAATATAGGAATTATGGCTCAGTATGATACATGGAGGAACTGGCATGATGCATGGAGGTTCTAGTGCAACACAGCAGAGGTTCCCTAAGACTCATAGAGCTAATGGCATCCCTTCTAGTGATTAGGCAATGATATCTAAAGACTATAAGAGAAGATGTAAGAGGAGCTGAAAGAGAGCACGGTGGTCTACTTGGTGATGCCTCTTCCACTCAACCTCATCTTCCAAAGTTTTACAGATGGAATCCTTGACAAATACCTTACCTATCACACCCTCGACCTGAGTTCACGAGCTAGGAGACACAACAACCACCGTCTAATCCTAGAAAACTTTCTTCACAAGCATACAAGATATTTTATCATGCTATCATAAAACTACAATGGAATAATTATATAATAAATTAAGTCCAAATTTAACTAACTAAATTTAACTTTTAAAGACTCATAAAATTCAATGATATTCAAAGACCTTCCAATAAATTCAATAAAGTTTTCAATCTAAAATAAAAGTATCAAAATTGTACTTTTAATCACTCTCCTGTATATATTTCCATATTATCTTAGTTCTCAAGATCTATAAAAATAGCAAAATATGGAGTCATGAGCCAGACAACCCAATAACAAATGAACACTTCAACTAGATTAAAATATGCAATAAAATAAATAATGATTTATAGAAATTATGCATGTAGAATTCATTAGTTCAAAATCAATTTCTATTATGCAGCATCATCAAAATATTATTCATGCCAAATTCAATCGTTTTTAAAATTCGAGTTTCATTCACGAATTCAAATTCTTTCAAAAATATCAAGTTCATCCCATCAGCCATGAGCTAGGACCATATTTTTTCTATGGTAAGGTCATAATATCACATATCATCTTGTAGAGTTACGTGTCATCTTGCAGCTTACTGCATATCATTTGGCAGTAAAGTCCTTAGGAATCTTGCAGCTTGCTGCATATCTTCTTTTTTTTCCTCTCTATTTTTTTTCTTGGTGGAACAGGGGTTTGATGTTCCCCATTCTTTCCCCCAAATAGAGGCCACAATCGGTGTGGTTGGGGTCGACAGTGGTTGGGGCTTTGGCAGTGCAGTTGGTGCTTCCCTTCTTGACAATCAACGGTGATAAATGGCACCAAAAATCAAAGAGAAAGACTACGAAAAATTGAGTTCATTTTCCTTAAAAGTTTTTTGGCGATTGTTGGTCAGGATAAAAAATCTAAGGCCTTAAGAAGAGGGAGAAAAGGGCTAATCAAAGTTTTCGAATGGCAGTGGTTGGGTTCCATTTTTGATGAACTTGGTTCCTGGTAGAAAACTTCTGGAAGAAGAAGAAGGAGAGAGAGATTTTTTCAATGATCTCGAGTGGCCGAAGTTGGTGGGGCTCGAAAGGTGAGCTTGACCTATTTAAATAGGCCGAAGGGAGGTGTTACAGTCCCTCCCAAACTTGAGTTTCTGCTGCGATTTAGGGAGGAAGAAGACTCCTATCAGGGTTCATCGCTTTTCTTTCTTTGTTTTTTTTTTCTTTTTTTTTTGGTGGTGTTTCAATATTCATGCATGGATCTTGATGGGCCCTTTTCCCTTGGTGACTGGGCCGATCAAATGGATCGGGCCTATTTTGGGCTGGAAAATTACACTACCATAAATAACCCATCAGTTACTCTTCCAACCTAATACATAGTCCCTTCTCCTAGTGCTCCTACTGGATTCTAGAGAGACCTCTTCAATGTTATACCCACCCTCAACAACAAAACATCCTCCTATAATGATTGTGGTTATTCGACCAACTGTTTCTACCAACGATATCCTATTGGCGAGGAAGGTGTTGAAATAGCAAATTTGTCATTCCCAGACTAGAGTAAGCTGCTGGCTTTGTATGATTTTGAGGTGATTTATTTTTTCGCTAAATATCAAAGTTTGGGACCTAGTTCAATCCTTGGATCCCTAAAACCTGCGAAGGATATTGATACTAAAGATGGGTCCAAACTAAAATTTACCATACTGTACCAAACCAGATAGTAGGGGCATATGATATTGTATCAGTTCAGTACTAATACACGGTACAAAGGATGTACCAATACTCGATATATCGAACTAGCCCTATACTGATACAGTAATAAGTTAGCACTGGTATAGGGCTTGGTATCGAGACGGCGAACTTTAGTCCAAACTATTTTCATCATCATCCTTAGCTAATGGAAATTAGCCTAAACCTCAAGTATACAAGGGGCACAACCGTGAGACAATGAAGGTGAGCTTTTACAGTTCCAACCATGAGTATGTCAACAGTGGATCCTCCTGTGGCCTAATCTTCATTTCCTGTGGCCTAATGTTCATTGGAAGAAAGAGATATGGGAAGTTGTTGCATATTATGAAAGGAGACAGATCTGTGGTTTATTGTATTGAACCTCATCCATATGCCACTGTGATTGCAAGTGGTGGTGAGGATGATGTTAAGAATTAGACTCTCAATGCCTTGGAATCAGCCCCCCAAGTAAACATAGATAAGACATGTATGTTACTACTCTCTGCTTGCATTTCAGTAGCTTTTTGTTAATTGATTATCAATTCTTTTGGGATAATTCATATCAAGTAGTTGATATTTGTATTTCTGTCAAAAATTCCACAGTTTCTTATCCACCCTTCAAAATGTCAATAGTGCATATATGCGTGCCCCTTCTAGAAGTACCAAATTTACATTAGTGCTCTTATTATCATGTTGCATTCATTTCATTTTAATCTTAGTTTGGCTAGGTTAAAAATAACTTATACATAATTTTTTTCCCCTAAGTTATTTATAAATACTGAAAATTTTGAGGAAAATGTATCAAATTAATCTGATGGTACAGTGGCACTTCTTCACATTTTGAAGGACATGCAAACAATTAAGAACTTTTTAAAGGTTTTATTCCAAAAAGTTATTGTAAATGGAAGAAAGTAAGGAAACTATCACTTTTTTTCAGAGAAAATAATGTGCTTACTTTTCATTTGGAGGATTTCTTCAAACTGCAGGGGCATGAATGCAAATTTCAAATTTTTAGATGGGTTAGGCCTGGGGGTATATATATGTTGCTTTTTTTTTTTTAGATGTAAATAATCAAGTGAGCACATTCTAAAGGATATACATGCCAAAGTACCAATTTGTTTTTAGAAGAATTAATTCTGTAAAATTGATCTATTTGGATAATATATGCATTTTCTAGAAAATTTGCTTTTTTGTTAGTAGAAATTCCAAATCCTGTAGATTATCTCTGAAAGTTCATATTTTCATTTCAAAATCCATGTTTTTGAATTTGGCAATGTGTTAGCATGTAAACTCATTTTTTTCCACCTTCATCTGACTAGCCATCTATATAATATTGAGTGCATTTCACATCCTACTTTTCTCCGAAACAAAACTGAAGCATATAAGCCAAGATTTGCTGGACCTTACCGGATGGTACTGAGCATATAATACTGTACCAATTAGGTACCAATACATGATGTGAAGGGGTGTACTGACACTCGGTAAGCCAAATCGGCCCTGTATTGACACACTAACAGATTGGCACTGATTTGATGTCTGATATTAAGATGGTGAACCTTAATATGAGCCCTATACTAGATTTTGTAATTGAAACTCACGTGCCGCCCCCCCCCCCCCCACCCTCCCTTCCTATTGGGAAAATCAATTTGAGTTTTCAAGGCTTTACATAGATTGGGCAGCATAGGAAGTGGTAATTTCTCCGCTGCTACTTATTTAAAGAAGGTACTATGACTGCTCAAATTGATTGCTTTACACTTTAAGACTATGATTATGATTATGATGACAACTTCGATGATGATGATGTTGGTCCTGATCATAGTGATGATGGCCATCGTGATGACCATGATGATGATGGCAATTGTGATCACCATGATGAAGATGTTGGCAGCTTGTGTTGAAGACTCTGAAGAAATGGCTCCTATGATATTATCAGTTAAGGCGACATAAGAGAAGAAGCAGACTTTGCCGGATCCCACAGCCAGAAGACATGATAGCACATTTATTAGCACTAGAGAGGAGATGATCTAACCCGGCACACCATGGTGAAGAACGGGCAGGTAATGCTGACTTGCTCCATCTCATAATGCATTTTACGGGTGGTGATGTTTCTTCTGATGAGAATGGAGATCTCTCCGCGAACCCAGGGGATTGTATTGTCAACTGAATCATGCATTTACCATGAACAAGAACTCGAAGAAAATCATACATACAAAGAAATTATACCATTTTCTTCCAGACTTTTTTTAATACATCTCTATCATTATTATTATATTCTTTATTCTTGTTATTCTTATTCTTATGCTTATGCTGGGAGACAATGTTGTCCACCTCCAGCGGAACCTTGGCAGCAGAACAAATTCCCCAAGTAAGCCTATCAGGTCTAGTATAGATAGGAACAACCATAGCCGTAATTTGACATTCTATCTCATCAGGAAAGATAGAATGAATCTAATGAGTCCCAATCCCTGCGACTATCCAGAAGCTCAGAAATTTTCGAGTTGCAATCCACTTCAGAAACATTAACAGGTGCAGGCCACCAATTGAAACATGTGAGAACCAGTGTTGGGTAAGGACATTGATGTGATTACCAGTCCCTGGTGTCTATCTGAATTGATCTTTAATCCAAGTAATCATCCTCCTGCGGAGACCAAATTAGGAGAAATTATTGGTTAGAACTGTTCTACCACGTAGACTTTGGACCATCCAGTAAAACATTGCCATATCATTCGATGATCCAAATTTCGAACTTCCCATTTGGTTAAAAAATGTGAATGGAAATAAAGTACATAGTTAACCATGGCTAGTCATTTCTAATCCAAATCCTCAGCGGCATTAGTGACGTTCTATTGGATAATGGCCAAAAACTCTTCAAGAGCAACAATTGGAACAGCCAAGTGATGCAAAGAGTAGTCAAATACATGAATAAGAAAATATTTGATGCTAAAAGTAGTCAAATATTTTGTAGATTAATTGATCCCAGTTATCAAATACTCCTTCCAGTAGAATAACTTAGCACATAGGGATCAAAAACCATCCACTAGTTTCTTTCTCTTTTTGAATTATCAATAATTGTAACGTATGTTCTCAGATTTTTATCTACAAAAGGTTACCTTGCAAGATTTTAAAAATATTATTTTTTCTCTGCTTTTATACAGAAAACCTAAAAATAAAAGCAAGACATTATATATATATATATGTGGGTGCGCACGCGCGCGCACGCATATCTTCATGCTTTTATTATAATATTATGATAATACGTAAAATTATTAAAATGATATGTAATTTTTCTTTAAGTTTATAATAAATCACCACAATACTATGATCTGATTTCTTAGGTTTTAATCTTGATTGCCAAATGCAAGGAAATATAGTGAGATTAACCCCAACCCCCACCAACCACACCCCCACCCCCCACCCAAAAAAAAACCTTTCTAAGCAAGAAAATTAAATCTGAAATTCAACTGATTGGATAAAATATCAATTGCATACTTTGTGTTGAACCAGTAAGCACATGACTAGCGATGGCATCACAGCCACCCATCAAATACTCTCAACACCCAAAAGCATTTAATGTGTCAAATACTTCATTAATTTTTTTTAAAAAGAAAGAACAAGAACAATAATCTAATGGCAAAAAACATACACACATCTTTGTTCAATAGGATCACGGCTATCTCTCTGATAGTCTTTCTCTTTGATTCACTTATACATACAACATTTATTTGCCTCCCCTTTTTGACCATTGAAAAGGGGAGATGGGTGTGCTAGAAAGCTTGCTGGCTGATAGATAAGGGTGAAAAGTCTTGTGGCTCGAGCTGGGGTAAACGTACGAGTGTGCCATCATTGTTGGATTAGCTAGAAAGAGAATAATGGATTTTGTCCATATGACTTAATCTTCAAAAACTTTCACCACCATCACACTGTCCGTTTGGGAGAAGAAAATATAGGATGCAGCTGGAGTTATGATCAAAGTGCTCTATTGCTACTTCTATTGGTAAATTAGAGTTTTATTTGGAAACTAAAAGCAATAAATTTAAAAATAAAGATAAAAGAAAAGATAACTTAAAGATAAACTAGTTTTATTATCGGCACAAGGATCTCTCATTCAACATTAAAATATGATTTTTGTAAGTGGCTCCAATTAAATACTAAGATAGATGCCATTGCTTAATTGTTGACACTCGTCATTGTTGATTTGCACCATGTAGGCCATTATTGCCATAAATGGTAGTTATCTTCTCTACATTATTACTATATTTTGAGTAGTTATATCACTTTTTTCATATTTTAGCAGTAGTAAGATAGGTGCAACCATATAACCACCCCACTTCTCTCACACATAGATAATGGTAATCGCTAGACAACCACCATTCCTAGACTTTATTTCAGTAAGGTTATCTCCTAGGCTGATAGATCTCACATCTCTTGGTCTACGCCACATTCATTCCGACTATATTTTTGATGTTTTGGTCCTCACCTACATTGTATCAGCTTTTAGATCATAGTCGCCAATCTGGATATAGTATACATAATAATAGAAGAGATTTAATGTGAAAGAGAAAATAAAAGATAATATATAAGATATCCATGTCTGTGGAGGTTAAAACAATAATAGCCGTAGTGTCCACAAAAATCTGAAACATGCCTATATTCTCATACATTACACATAGCAACAGTACAATAATAGTTGCAGTGTCCACAAAAATCGGAAGCATGCCTATGTTCTCATACATTACACATAGCAATAGTACTGAATGTCTTGATATTTTTTCATTCAGTTCCTCAACAATTAAAACTACCAAAGCCAAGGTCTAGCTTAGCTCAAAGACCATCAGTGGATGGAATAAGACTTGTCAGTAGTAGTTACAAGTGGAATACCTAATGAAGAGGTTATTTTATTTTTCTTTTATTGATTACATTTTTCTTGGATAAAATAAAGTTACTACTACAATAGTTTTGAATAATCCTAGAGATCTAATCACCTCATGACTCAGTTCTTCATTTCTAACAGCATTTAAACAAACATACTGCAATTTGGCCATCTATATAGGTTGAGAATTGCAGACTGGAGCTCTTTCCTAAAGGACATATCAGAGGTTCTCTATTAATAAATAAGCTCTAGTATCATCTGAAGAAACCAGATCTAGGATTTCAAGGTTAAATCTTGAAATTTTTTTCAAGATCATGCAGCGGAAGACTAAAATAAATCAAAATTTATTTTATAAAATCAGAGAATCCTTAGATCTAAGATCCTATTACATGATTATTACATGGCATTAAATTAGAAATTAAAACATATAGAGAATGAACTACATGTTGATCATATCAACATGTTTCTATGCTACATCTAATATATGTAATAAACAATAGATCAGATTTATTACCTTGCAAGTTAGACGTTCTAACCTTGCTGATCCGGACTTAAGGATGATGTTGCGAGCCGCACACGCGTCTGGCCTCTAGGAGTCATCCACACGAGCTCACGAATCTCGATCAGAAGTCCTGCTCCAGAAAATCAGCACAGTATGCTAGTACTGCGCTGATCCTTCTTCGATGGTTGATCAGGTGCCTCTTTCTTCTTGATTTGGACTCTTCCAAAGATGAAAAGTAAGAGAAGGAGTTTCAAATCTGAGATGCTCTCAGAAAACTCAAGATCGAGGAAGAGAAGAGATGAACACAACAACCCTAGAAGAAGACTCTTTTCTTCTTCTCTTTTCTCTCTCTAGGCACCCTATCTTGTGTCTATTATATCTCCACACCCCAACCTTCTTTCTCTCTGATTTTTGGACGCCCCAAAGGTCTCTTTTTTATCTATTTTTTACGAAAATTTTATGAAGAAATTCATTTTATATAGAGAGATATGATAGAGTCCTAGTCTAGGTCAAATACCTAGTCAAGATTTATCCAAACATGGCAAGATAAGGGGCGCCCAACTCTTGGGTGCCCCCTCCTTCTTTTTGTGCGTGGACCAACAGCAAAGGGCGCCTATAAAGTGCCATAAAATCTACAAAAATCTTAGAAAAAATCTGGATAAAATCAGTATAAAAAGAAAAGAGTTTTGGATTTCTAAAACTCTATCTCATAGAATTTGAAATCCAAACTTATTCCTACTTTGATTTGATCTACAACCATCTTCCATGTAAGAAAGAAGAGAGGAAACCTTTTGGGCATGGTGAAGACCTGGGAGAGGATTTTTGTCGTACAAAATAAGAGGGAATTGGCGTGGAATAAGAGAGAGGGCATGGGGGGCTTATGTGGCACAAGGTAGAATCCTAGTCTTACTAAGATTCTATCTTATGACTTATTTTAATTTTGTTTCTCAAATCAAATCAAACCAGAATTAGATCAACCCAATTAAAATAGGTCTTAACCCAATTAAGAACCTAATTTAATTAGATTAAATTTGATTTAAATCTGTTTTAATTTTCTAATCAAATTAGAAATTAGGTTGACCCAAGTCCTAATTGAACTAGGACTAGTTTTTTCTTGCACTTGGCTTATCCAATAAACCAATTGGACTTGATCCAATCAAG